>NC_135328.1:89744789-90046406 GCF_023851605.1 Tamandua tetradactyla
CCAGGTGATCTAGAGCAAGCCATTGGGCTCTTATAGCCACAGGCTCCACATTTGTAGATAAGGACAATAATATATTCTATACAGAGCTAGTTAGATTAAATGAGATCAAGGATATAAAAAATTCTGGTTTACATAAAGCATTTATTACATGTTTACTCCTCAATAGTAAGAACTCTATACTTTTATGATCCACATCTCCCTGACCCTATTTCTGTCTCCCATGAGGATACTTGCATTAGGATGTCCACATCCCATCAGGACCCAGAGTCCTTAGGAACCTATAAAACCCTCCTCTAAATCCTTATAATAATCTTCCTGAGAATGCTTCTTGGTAATCTTCTTAGATGCTTTCTCTTTCAAATCTTAAGACAACCATTCTCCATGGTCAAACCACAGTTAGTCCACAGCTTGGGACACAGTTTACTCATATCTGTCTACAGTCTCTCTTACTGACAGGTTTTATTTTCCCTAGTTTAATTCCAAGGTGGTCAGACTTCTGAGGCGCCTTACTGTGCAGCAGAGTTGTCCCCATTTGCACATCGCCTTAGTGAGGATTAACTAGGAATACCTCTCATGGACCTGGCAGAATTCCCCCCAGTTATATTTTATGCAAAGTCCTTCCAAGATTCTCTCTGGAATTCTCCCATAACCCACTGGAAAGGGCACAGGAAATCTGTACGTTCTCAAGTCTATTAATTTGCTGGCTCTGTTTCTTGTCCTGTGATTTGTTCTGTTGTTTTGGAAATTTCTGTCTTTTCATTGCCATCTTGACCTTTGGTCATTTTATCTTAGCTTAAGTCTTTTCTTGCCCATTCCATGTCTTACCTGCAGAACTTTAGAAACACCCATCTCTCACCAAGATGATGGATGGGAGCACTGTGAATGAATCAACTTATCTCTGGCTGTAATTGATTGCAAAGAATTGATGAGGCTGTAAGGTAATCATCTAGGCAGTGATTTATGTACTCTAGGGGTTCATAAATACCTTCTAAAGTGTACATAGAAACAATTAATTTAAAAGGTATAAATTTCCTGGCATTCAACATCCATAGATACATATTCCTAAAATTAACATGCCTGAGAATCCACCTAAGTCCAAGTTTCATGCTATTCTTCTTTCCCATGTCCCCTTTCATAATCCCAGGCATTCTTACTCTTTTAAATACATACATAAATAAATAAATGGCATACCTCTCTCCTATCCTGGGTATATATATATATATATATATGACCCTGGGTATGAAAACCTCTAGATGGTAAAGGGATAATTTGAAACATTGGGATCTGTGAAGACCATTTCATAAAAGAACACTGTACCTTTCTCTTTATTACACTTATTCTGATGAAGGTAAGGCATCATCTTAAAAATAGAATATTTTGGTTCTTATTGGTAGATTCTGAATTTTGGTTTACTGTAAAGTGGGTAGGAATAATGACATATTTCAAGTATGGCTTTATCTCTTATTCCATCTCTTAACTACCATCCAAGAATGCATTTTTCCTGAGGATGAGTCATATAAGAATAAAGCCAGGAAAAAAATCAGCATCTTTCATATCCAGAAAGCAGGGCTGGAATCAATGTAGGGAAGATGGCATGCCTAATCTCATCAAGGCAATAAATTCACAGCCAGGCTCCATCCCTTATCAATTTACCTATATATCTTAAAATTATAATACTTAAGACATGTATAAAAACCCATGCTGGGAAATAAAATCTATTAGGAAGCAAGGCCTCCCTGCATTTTCACCATTCTCATAACAAACAAAGAGCTTGATGGGTATACTTACTTTCCTGTGTTTTTGGTGTTGGTATATGTTTCAGTGGCATATTTTGTATGCTTTTGAGGAAGAGGACCTAAAGAATTCTACTTTTATTTCTAACACATCACCATAACATATCTGAGTAAAAATAGTATATATGATGGTTTGAAAGGATGTATGGACCCTAGAGAAGCCATGTTTTAATCAAAATCCCATTTAATAAAGGTAGAATAATCCCTATTCAATACTGTATGTTTGAAACTGTAATCAGATCATCTCCCTGGAGATGTGATTTAATCAAAAGTGGCTGTTAAGCTGGATTAGGTGACAACATGTCTCCACCCATTTGAGTGGGTCTGGATTAGTTTCTGGAGTCCTATAAAAGAAGAAACATTTTGAAGAATGAAGGAGGTTCAGAGAGAGCAGAGAATGCTAAAGCACCACGAAGCAGAGAGTCCACTAGCCAGTGCTTTGGAGATGAAGAAGGAAAACACCTCACGGGAGCTTCATGAAACAGGAAGCCAGGAGAGAAAGCTAGCTGATGACGCCGTGTTCGCCATGTGCCCTTCCAGCTGAGAGAGAAACCCTGAACTTTATTGGGCTTCTTGAACCAAGGTATCTTTCCTTCGATGCCTGTGATTGGACATTTCTATAGACTTGTTTAATTGAGACATTTTCTTGGCCTTAGAACTGTACACTATTAAATTCCCCTTTTTAAAAGCCATTCTGTTTCTGGTATATTGCATTCCAACAGCTAGCAAAGTAGAATGATATATAACGAGTAAAGTCAGTGTTTTATATTCTCTTAAAGTTTTATGATCTTAGAAAATTTCAAACATAATTTCTAAATTTAAATATTTATACTGTGTTGGTTTCCTTCTATATACCTTCAGAACTACCCTCCATCTTCCTTTACTTTTCTTCCCACCCCACAATGAATGACCTCAGAGGTAATATATGTACATATCTCCTGCCTCATAGGCCTCCATGCCCTCTTGATTCTCATTAGGCAGCTCTGTGAGCAGCCCTCAAGAGACCAGAAGGAAAGAAGAGAGTGAGGTCAGAGTTTCTGTTCTCCTGTCTCTCAGTTCGTTATTGTCCCTCAATTGAGGGGCACTACTCCTCTCAAAACAGCCTTCTTTACACAAGTCTCTCTCTTTCTGGGTTCCAGCCCTTTGGGCCCAAGCTCATAACAATTCCATTGCTGCTAGCTCCAGTTTCCTGCACCAAACTTGTGATTCCAGTTACACTCTGCTGACACCTCTGTTCTTAGTCCATGGTAAATAAACCTTCCTCAATCTATTAAAAATTTGTGCATGCTATCTGCATTCTGTGGGATCTTGAGTGATGCATATGCATATTCTTGTAACAAAGAAAAATGATAGGCTAATCAATAAAAGGTTTTCAGGCATAAAATATTGTGGAATGGAAATAGGATTGCAAGGGGAAAAAAAGAACAAAATAAAATTAGTTATATTGTGAAATTTTACTTGCATCCTCAAAAATGCATGAAAAATAAATATATCACTCAGTAAATTTTTACAATTGAATACCTATATGTTACTCACTCAATCCAATAAATAGAGTTTCAGTGGAATCTAGAAATTCCTTTCATGGAACTTTCCTAATCATGGCCCCCTGTCACCTTACAAATGTAACCATTACTCTTACTTTCACTTCTTTGTTTTCTTTAGAGTTTAACAGCTAAATAAACACCCCTAAATACAATGGCTTATTCTGACTGCTTTGTGAACTTAATAAAAATGGAATCATACATATGTGTTCTTTTGTGGTTGAATATTTTTGCTCAGCATTACGTATGTGGAATTTACAAATTCTATTCTTATCTCTAGAATGAGTTTTATGCTACTGTATAGAATTCCATTGTATGAACATGCCACAAATTTGTCAGTTTACTCTGCTACTCATAGTATATGAAAATGAGTATTTGTCATACACCCTTGTACTTGGCATCATCTGTCTCATAATGTAACTACATTGCTGGATGCATAATAGCATTTCATTGTGGAGTCTCATGAATTGTGTTTCCCTGGTAATTAATGAGATTACAGATTTATTCATATGTTTATTAGTCATTTGGATATCTTTTCTTGTGAAGTGCTTATTTAAGTTTCTTGCCCATTTTTTAGATTGTGTCCTTTTCTTTTTTTTGATTAATGTATGTGCTTTTATTCTTTAAATCTCTATATATGTGTATAGGGGCCTTTTGCCACATGTATGTTTTTTTTTTCTTTTTTTTGCTTGGGCAGGCACTGGGAACACATATGTTTTGCAAGCCTTATTTCACAGTCATGATCGTGTCATTTGATGAGATGTTATTAATTATAACATAGTTCAATCTCTCAATCTTGGGAACACATATGTTTTGCACACATCAATTCACAGCCATGATAGTGTCTTTTGATGAAATGTTATTAATTATAACGGTTTAATCTCTCAATCTTTACTTTATAGCTAATGCTTTTGAATCTTCTTTTTTAATTTTTTTTTCCCTAAGGTATTGAAGATATTTTCCTATATTATGTTCTAGGATTGTTTTTCCTTTAATATTTAGATACTCAGTCCTTCAATTTGACTTTCATGTATGGTGTGAGGTTGGGATCAGTTTTCATTTCTTCCATTTGAAAATTTGATTGCCTGTCATAAATTTTATTGATTAAATTTTTAACAATTTAAATGACAGTTTATTGAAATTATCATCTCTTGCTTACTTATCTACAGTGGTACTTTGTTGTAAATCAAGTGTCCATGTAAGCATGTACTGTTTCTGAGCTCTCTATTTTCTTTGATTTTCTCTATTTTTGAACCAGTGCCAGACTGACTTGATTGCTCTAGCTTTAAAATTATCTTTACATAAGTAAAATATTTTCTGTTCTTTAAGAGCATCTTGGCTATTCTTAGCCTTTTGTATTTCATTATTAATTAAAAAATCAGAATGTCAAAAGAAAAAGACATAAGTAATCCATAGTAATGGATTTTAGATTAATTTACTGAAGAATTGACATTTTTAAACACTGATGCTTCCAATCCGTTACCACACTTCTCATTTATTTCATCCTTCTTTAAATTATCTCACTAGTGTTATTATAGTTTTGCTTTGTTTTGTTTTTTTGGTATAAAAGTTGTTACATTTATCCTATATACTTGGCATTTTTTACATGGTAGAATTTCTCGTTTTAAAATTTTCTTTCCTGTTGATCTCTAGAATACAGAAATTCAATTTGAATGTATTGACCTCCTACCCAGTGACCTAGATACACTCACCTTTAATTCCAATAATTATTTTAGATTTTTCACCATCATGTAATTTAGGAATAATGACATCTGTTTTTTCCCCCCTTTCCAGTTCTATGCCTTTTATTTCTTTTTGCTGTTTTAGTTCTCTGGATTCACAATCTTAGGATGTCTAGTACATTGTTGAACACAAATGGTGATAAAGGGCATCCTTGTCTGTTTCTTCATTTCAAAGAGAAAGCTTTTTCCATATTTCACCATTAAGTATGATGTTTACTGCAAACAATTTTTTTTAAATTTTTTATTGTATAGTATAACATACATACAAAGCAAAAAAAGAAAAAAGCATTAGTTTTCAAAGCAGTCTTCAACAAGTAGTTACAGGGCAGACCCCAGAGTTTGTCTTGGGCTATCATACAATGCTCTCAGATTCTTCCTTCTAGCCACTCCAGAATACAGGAGGCTAGCGGGCTTAAATACTTTTTTATCATCACAGTCAACTTTTTTTTCCTTTCTTTTTGTGAAAATTAATATATATACAAAAAAAGCAGGAAGTTTCAAAGCACAGTGCCACAGTTAGTTGTAGAACATATTACAGAGTTTGACATGGGTTACAATTCCATAATTTAAGGTTTTACTTCTAGCTGCTGTAAGATACTGGAGACTAAAAGAGATATCAATTTAATGATTCAGTAATCACATTCATTTGTTAATCCTATCTTCTCTGTATAACTCCACCATCAGCTTTTGTCTTTCCATCCATCTCTTTAGAAGAGTTTGGGCTATGGCCATTCTAACTTTTTCAGGTTGGAAGGGTCTGTCACTAATATGGGGTAGGGAGATGGAACTATCTGATGTTCTGGAGGGTCTGGGCCCTCTAAGTTTCAGGACTTATCTAGTCCAGGGACCCATCTGGAGGTTGTAGGTTTCTGGAAAGGTACCCTAGTACTGCAAGACATGTTTGATTGCCTGTTATCAAATTTTATTCCTACTGTATCTGATTTACTAAGGATTAGCAAAAACCAAAGTATTAGTATGCTGTCCTAAAAGCAATAACAAGAGCTATCATTTATTGAGCATGTATTTTGAGGAGGTATTATCCAATTGTTTGCTTATATTAAATCATGTAACAGGCGTAACAACCACTGAGGTAGATTCTATTAATGTACTCATCTTACTGATGAAAAACCTGAGGGCTAAAGTGATTTGTCCAACATCACACTACTAATAAGTGGAGGAAATGAGATTTGATTCCAGGCATCTCATTTTTAGAACCTCTATGTGATATTGCTATTAGGAGATAAATTCTATTACAGTCTAGACAAAGAATCAGGTACAAAATAGGTCCTAAATAAATGCCAGCTCTCCTACTCATCTAGTATTCTCTAAGAAAAAAAACCAAAAAACATTTTAAGGCCTAATTTGAGCTAATTCTTCCTTAACATTCTTTAGTTCCTGGGCTGGGAGAAAAGGTGATGTTGCCATGAACTTCAATTAGGTAAATGACCTGAGTTTCTAAAAGTTCTTAATTCAGATCAATGGGGATGATGGTCACACATTTTTCTTCTTCATTCCCCTCTTTCTCCTGAGAGCAGCATGATGTTGCAAGATAAGAGGTGGCATTCCATTCACATTATTGTGGATTATTTCTTTTTTATAACTTATGTTCCAGCCCAATGCAGCATGAGAATATGAATGATATCTAAATGGCAATATATCAACGAGCTGTCAATATTCTATTATATCTGGCCAGAAATTCATACTATTTATTTTTCCCTTTAAGCATTCTTATAGATTTCCCTTATTCTCTCTTTTTTTTCTGTTATGTCATTTATGGCTCCAAGAACTATGCTTCTCCGGTTTTCTTCCTAAAACTCTCATGACTTTCTCTGTGCTTGCAATCTACATTTACAGAAACTGTATTGCAAATATGTATTCTCATGTCTGCCTCTCCCACAGGACTGTGTACACCTTGATGGGAGGCACAGTATCATGTTTATCCTTGTATCCCCATCACATAGCACAGGTGTGACAACAGTGATGGCTAAATGAATTTTAGTAGGATGGGTGGATGGGTGGATGGATGGATGATGAGTCTGACCAAGAGTGGTCCCTTACAGTTCCATATTGAGTCCTCCACCGACATTCTTCACTCCTGTTGCCCAGAGTACTATGGTCATGAAAATATATTGGTTTGTCTTTCTACACCAGAAATATTGTCCTTTTTCTTCATGCCGTTACATTCAAATTACTTTCCAGATGATGGACAATTTGCTTTCTCCCCCTCTGGTTTAACTAACTTCACTCTCTCTAGCTTTTTAAAACCTATTACCAGCTTCCTTCTCTTTCCTTGCCCTCCCCTCCTCTCGCCTCCCCTCCCTTTCCCTTCTGCTCCTTTTCACTGCTTTCTCTTCCTTTCCTTTCCCTTTTCTGTTCCTCTTTCTTATTTGCATTTAGCAAGCAAATGAAGGCAAGGAGCTGGCAGCTCTAGTTCAAAGGAGTTCAAACTTTAATGTATTGCTCATGGTGATGCTAGAAATTACAGGCTATGCTTCACTGTAATCCTCTGCAAATAAACATCTAAATACTACAGCAGTCCATGCTTATGCAATTTTAAGGCTCTAAACCAGAACAACAAGAGACAGACATTGTCTTTTATCTATTCAGCTGCTAACAAAAAGTCTGAGGTTGAATTGCAGCTAGTGGGTCATTCCGGCTCAACTCCAAGCTCTGACTTTGGGGCCTGAGTAGATAGATAAAGGCATCCAGAAAGCAATCTGACGTGATGTACTTTCAAACTGACAATATATTTTTGTGATTAAGTGATTTATGATGTGTATGTGTGTATAGCCATTGTGTGTGTGTGTGTGTGCATGCCTACTCAGTTGAAATATGAATGTTTTCATTCATGCAGGTTGAATGTAAAAGCAGGTCTCTCAATTGCCTTGGGGTACTTTTCAAATTCCCTGTGATATCACCCAGTTGGAATTATGTGCACTCATTTTCTAAATTCTGCAAAGAAAATTGTTGAATTCTCTGTGACATTTACCATAACTCTGTAAATGTACACTGTTTTTTTTCTTTCTCCTGCCCTTTTCCCCTTTTCAAAAGCCTACTTCTCCTGACTTCATCTTCTTGAGTGTTAAATGCTTTTGAAAATCATTCATTTTTATTATGAGCCATCTTGTTCTGTTTTATTTGCCACAGAATTATTCCATAGTTTAGGCTGATTCTTGGCTGTAAAAAGAGGATACCATTATTTGAGCTAAGATTCTGCCTCATCTATCTTTGGTTCCATTCAACACTATCAAAATCCCACTCAGACAGCTATAATATTCTCAAGTCCTAAAGCCAAAGACACCTAGTGCATGGAACCCTCATTGTTCCTTTCTCATGTTTACGTTTTACTATCACCCCACTTAAGCACCTCTCTATTACCTCAATGCAGATTCTTACATTTAAAGGTGTTTTATACTCCCCAGCAAGATTGTACCAACTACAAATTGCTTATATCCTACTCTCAGAGATTCTGATTCAGGAAGTCTGGGTTGGGGCTCTGGAAACTGCATTTCTAACTAATGTTTCTGGTGGGTGTGATACAAGAGACACATGGATTATTTTGCAAAGCATTAGTTACTGAGTAAAATCCAAATTCTTTAACATTGCACAACACTTTATCAATTGTCCCTGTCCACCCTGCTCTTCTCATTGGCTGACACTTCCCTACACATCTACCACCCATCCTTGCTGATCTTTTTGTCACCTCTGAAAAAGCCCATACCTTTTTAACTTCTTCACCTTTGCTTGGGTTCATAATGCCCTTTCTGTCAGCTCCAGGGGGATACCTACTTGTTATTCACCATCTATTTCCAATACCCTTCCTGTGCAGCAAAGGTGAGTCTGTCACTTACTACTTTGTGAATGAAAGAGTGAATGAATGAACAATCACTTATCAAATCCCTACTAAGTGCTAAATGCTTAAATAGGTAATCTTATTTACTTCTCCCAATCCTAAAAGTACTGTTTATTTTCATTTTACAGATGGGGACAATAAATGTTGGAGATGATAAGTGACTTCCCCAAAGTTACAAAACTGGTAGATACTACAATAGAGAATAAAATCCAGCTTCAATGACCACTTCACATTGAATGTTCTTTATACCTACGGCTGGTATAACAATGTACTACTACAAACTAGGTAGCTTAACACAACAGAAATTTATTCTTTCATGGCTTTGAAGTCTAGAATACCAAATCCAGGTGTTGGCAGGGGCATGCTCTCTTTAAAGGTTCTAGAGGAGAATCTTTCCTTGCCTCTTCTTAGTTTCGGATGGTTCCTGGCAATCCTTGGTGTTCTTTGGCTTGTAGATGCACTATCCAGATTTCTGCCTCCGTCATCGCTTGGTGTTTTCCCTGTGCCTCTCAGTGATTTTGATTGGCATTCTCTTTTCTGTATCTGTTTTTTCAAATTTCCTTCCTCTTATAATGGCACCAGCCATTGAATTGGGGCCTACCCTAATCCAGTAGACCTTTTCTTAACAAATTACATTTGCAAAGAAGTTATTTACAAGGTAACATTCTGAGGTTCCAAGTAGAAATGAAGTTTGGGGAGATTCAACCCAGTACACTTCCTTTTACTGGCTCTTATTGCACCTATCACTGAGTTTCCTTATCATTTTTTTTTATTAATTAAAAAAAGAATTAACAAAACAATTAGAAATCATTCCATTCTACATGTACAATCAGTAATTCTTAATAACATCACATAGTTGCATATTCATCATTTCTTAGTACATTTGCATCGATTTAGAAAAAGAAATAAAAAGACAACAGAATAAGAATTAAAACAATAATAGAAAGAAAAAAAAAAAAAACCTATACCTCCCATGCAGCTTCATTCACTGTTTTAACATAATTGCATTACAATTGGGTAGTATTGTGCTGTCCATTTCTGAGTTTTTTATATCCAGTCCCGTTGTACAGTCTATATCCCTTCAGCTCCAATTACCCCTTCTCTTTTTTTTTTTTTTTAATTAACGGAAAAAAAGAAATTAACCCAACATTTAGAAATCATACCATTCTACATATGCAATCAGTAATTCTTAACATCCTCACATAGATGCATGATCATCATTTCTTAGTACATTGGCATCGGTTTAGAAGAACTCGCAACATAACCAAAAAAGATATAGAATGTTAATATAGAGAAAAAAATGAAAGTAATAATAGTAAAATCAAAACAAAACAAAACAAAACAAAACAAAAACCTATAGCTCAGATGCAGCTTCATTCAGTGTTTTAACATGATTACTTTACAATTAGGTATTATTGTGCTGTCCATTTTTGAGTTTTTGTATCTAGTCCTGTTACACCGTCTGTATCCCTTCAACTCCAATTGCCCATTATCTTATCCTGTTTCTACCTCCTGCTGGACTCTGTTACCAATGACATATTCCAAATTTATTCTTGAATGTCTGTTCACATCAGTGGGACCATACAGTATTTGTCCTTTAGTTTTTGGCTAGACTCACTCAGCATAATGTTCTCTAGGTCCATCCATGTTATTACATGCTTCATAAGTTTATCCTGTCTTAAAGCTGCATAGTATTACATCGTATGTATATACCACAGTTTGTTTAGCCACTCTTCTGTTAATGGAGATTTCGGCTGTTTCCATCTCTTTGCAATTGTAAATAACACTGCTATAAACATTGGTGTGCAAATGTCCGTTTGTGTCTTTGCCCTTAAGTCCTTTGAGTAGATACCCAGCAATGGTATTGCTGGGTCGTATGGCAATTCTATATTCAGCTTTTTGAGGAACCACCAAACTGCCTTCCACAGTGGTTGCACCATTTGACATTCCCACCAACAGTGGATAAGTGTGCCTCTTTCTCCGCATCCTCTCCAGCACTTGTCATTTTCTGTTTTGTTGATAATGGCCATTCTGGTGGGTGTGAGATGATATCTCATTGTGGTTTTGATTTGCATTTCTCTAATGGCCAGGGACATTGAGCATCTCTTCATGTGCCTTTTGGCCATTTGTATTTCCTCTTCTGATAGGTGTCTGTTCAAGTCTTTTTCCCATTTTGTAATTGGGTTGGCTGTCTTTTTGTTGTTGAGATGAACAATCTCTTTATAAATTCTGGATACTAGACCTTTATCTGATATATCATTTCCAAATATTGTCTCCCATTGTGTAGGCTGTCTTTCTACTTTCTTGATGAAGTTCTTTGATGCACAAAAGTGTTTAATTTTGAGGAGCTCCCATTTATTTATTTCCTTCTTCAGTGTTCTTGCTTTAGGTTTAAGGTCCATAAAACCGCCTCCAGTTGTAAGATCCATAAGATATCTCCCAACATTTTCCTCTGTTTTATGGTCTTAGACCTAATGTTTAGATCTTTGATCCATTTTGAGTTAACTTTTGTATAGGGTGTGAGAGATGGGTCTTCTTTCACTCTTTTGCATATGGATATCCAGTTCTCTAGGCACCATTTATTGAAGAGACTGTTCTGTCCCAGGTGAGTTGGCTTGACTGCCTTATCAAAGATCAAATGTCCATAGATGAGAGGGTCTATATCTGAGCACTCTATTCGATTCCATTGGTCGATATATCTATCTTTATGCCAATACCATGCTGTTTTGACCACTGCGGCTTCATAATATACCTTAAAGTCAGGCAGCGTGAGACCTCCAGCTTCGTTTTTTTTCCTCAAGATGTTTTTAGCAATTCGGGGCACCCTGCCCTTCCAGATAAATTTGCTTATTGGTTTTTCTATTTCTGAAAAATAAGTTGTTGGGATTTTGATTGGTATTGCATTGAATCTGTAAATCAATTTAGGTAGGATTGACATCTTAACTATATTTAGTCTTCCAATCCATGAACACGGTATGCCCTTCCATCTATTTAGGTCTTCTGTGATTTCTTTTAACAGTTTTTTGGAGTTTTCTTTATATAGGTTTTTTGTTTCTTTAGTTAAATTTATTCCTAGGTATTTTATTCTTTTAGTTGCGATTGTAAATGGGATTCATTTCTTGATTTCCCCCTCAGCTTGTTCATTACTAGTGTATAGAAATGCTACAGATTTTTGAATGTTGATCTTGTAACCTGCTACTTTGCTGTACTCATTTATTAGCTCTAGTAGTTTTGTTGTGGATTTTTCCAGGTTTTCGACATATAGTATCATATCGTCTGCAAACAGTGATAGTTTTACTTCTTCCTTTCCAATTTTGATGCCTTGTATTTCTTTTTCTTGTCTAATTGCTCTGGCTAGAACCTCCAACACAATGTTGAATAATAGTGGTGATAGTGGACATCCTTGTCTTGTTCCTGATCTTAGGGGGAAAGTTTTCAATTTTTCCCCATTGAGGATGATATTAGCTGTGGGTTTTTCATATATTCCCTCTATCATTTTAAGGAAGTTCCCTTGTATTCCTATCTTTTGAAGTGTTCTCAACAGGAAAGGATGTTGAATCTTGTCAAATGCCTTCTCTGCATCAATTGAGATGATCATGTGATTTTTCTGCTTTCATTTGTTGATATGGTGTATTACATTAATTGATTTTCTTATGTTGAACCATCCTTGCATACCTGGGATGAATCCTACTTGGTCATGATGTATAATTCTTTTAATGTGTTGTTGGATACGATTTGCTAGAATTTTATTGAGGATTTTTGCATCTATATTCATTAGAGAGATTGGTCTGTAGTTTTCTTTTTTTGTAATATCTTTGCCTGGTTTTGGTATGAGGGTGATGTTGGTTTCATAGAATGAATTAGGTAGTTTTCCCTCCAATTCGATTTTTTTGAAGAGTTTGAGGAGAATTGGTACTAATTCTTTCTGGAACGTTTGGTAGAATTCACATGTGAAGCTGTCTGGTCCTGGACTTTTCTTTTTAGGAAGATTTTGAATGACTAATTCAATTTCTTTACTTGTGATTGGTTTGTTGAGGTCATCTATGTCTTCTTGAGTCAAAGTTGGTTGTTCATGTCTTTCCAGGAACCCATCCATTTCATCTGAATTGTTGTATTTATTAGCGTAAAGTTGTTCATAGTATCCTGTTATTACCTCCTTTATTTCTGTGAGGTCAGTGTTTATGTCTCCTCTTCCATTTCTGATCTTATTTATTTGCATCCTCTCTCTTCTTCTTTTTGTCAATCTTGCTAAGGGCCCATCAATCTTATTGATTTTCTCATAGAACCAACTTCTGGTCTTATTGATTTTCTCTATTGTTTTCATGTTTTCAATTTCATTTATTTCTGCTCTACTCTTTGTTATTTCTTTCCTTTTGCTTGCTTTGGGGTTAGTTTGCTGTTCTTTCTCCAGTTCTTCCAAGTGAACAGTTAATTCCTGCATTTTTGCCTTTTCTTCTTTTCTGATATAGGCATTTAGGGCAATAAATTTCCCTCTTAGCACTGCCTTTGCTGCATCCCATAAGTTTTGATATGTTGTGTTTTCATTTTCATTCGCCTCTAGGTATTTACTAATTTCTCTTGCAATTTCTTCTTTGACCCACTGGTTGTTTAAGAGTGTGTTGTTGAGCCTCCACGTATTTGTGAATTTTCTGGCATTCCGCCTATTATTGATTTCCAACTTCATTCCTTTATGATCCGAGAAAGTGTTATGTATGATTTCAATCTTTTTAAATTTGTTAAGACTTGCTTTGTGACCCAGCATATGGTCTATCTTTGAGAATGATCCATGAGCACTTGAGAAAAAGGTGTATCCTGCTGTTGTGGGATTTAATGTCCTATAAATGTCTGTTAAGTCTAGCTCCTTTATAGTAATATTCAGATTCTCTATTTCTTTATTGATCCTCTGTCTAGATGTTCTGTCCATTGATGAGAGTGGGGAATTGAAGTCTCCAACTATTATGGTATTTGTGTCTATTTCCCTTTTCAGTGTTTGCAGTGTATTCCTCACGTATTTTGGGGCATTCTGGTTCGGTGCGTAAATATTTATGATTGTTATGTCTTCTTGTTTAATTGTTCCTTTTATTAGTATATAGTGTCCTTCTTTGTCTCTTTTAACTGTTTTACATTTGAAGTCTAACTTGTTGGATATTAGTATAGCTACTCCTGCTATTTTCTGGTTGTTATTTGCATGAAATATCTTTTCCCAACCTTTCACTTTCAACCTATGTTTATCTTTGGGTCTAAGATGTGTTTCCTGTAGACAGCATATAGAAGGATCCTGTTTTTTAATCCATTCTGCCATTCTATAAACACTGGTGTGCAAATGTCTGTCTGTGTCTTTGCCCTTAAGTCCTTTGAGTAGATACCTAGCAGTGGTATTGCTGGGTCGTAATCCATTCTGCCATTCTATGTCTTTTGATTGGGAAATTCAGTCCATTAACTTTTAGTGTTATTACTGTTTGGATAATATTTTCCTCTACCATTTTGCCTTTTGTATTATATATATCATATCTGACTTTCCTTCTTTCTACACTCTTCTCCATACCTCTCTCTTCTGTCTTTTCGGTTCTGACTCTAGTGCTCCCTTTAGTATTTCTTGCAGAGCTGGTCTCTTGGTCACAAATTCTCTCAGTGACTTTTTGTCTGAGAATGTTTTAATTTCTCCCTCATTTTTGAAGGACAATTTTGCTGGATATAGGAGTCTTGGTTGGCAGTTTTTCTCTTTTAGTAATTTAAATATATCATCCCACTGTCTTCTAGCTTCCATGGTTTCTGCTGAGAAATCTACACATAGTCTTATTGGGTTTCCCTTGTATGTGATGGATTGTTTTTCTCTTGCTGCTTTCAAGATCCTCTCTTTCTCTTTGACCTCTGACATTCTAACTAGTAAGTGTCTTTGAGAACACCTATTTGGGTCTAATCTCTTTGGGGTGCGCTGCACTTCTTGGATCTGTAATTTTAGGTCTTTCATAAGAGTTGGGAAATTTTCAGTGAAAATTTCTTACATTAGTTTTTCTCCTCCTTTTCCCTTCTCTTCTCCTTCTGGGACACCCACAACACATATATTTGTGCGGTTCATATTGTCCTTGAGTTCCCTGATACCCTGTTCAAATTTTTCCATTCTTTTCCCGATAGTTTCTGTTTGTTTTTGGAATTCAGATGTTCCATCCTCCAAATCACTAATTCTATCTTCTGTCTCTTTGAATCTATCATTGTAGGTATCCATTGTTTTTTCTATCTTTTCTACTTTGTCCTTCACTTCCATAAGTTCTGTGATTTGTTTTTTCAGTTTTTCTATTTCTTCTTTATGTTCAGCCCATGTCTTCTCCATGTCCTCCCTCAATTTATCGATTTTGTTTTTGAAAAGTTTTTCCATTTCTGTCCGTATATTCAAGCATTAATTGTCTCAGCTCCTGTATCTCATTTGAACTATTGGTTTGTTCCTTTGACTGGGCCATATTTTCAGTTATTTGAGCGTGATCCGTTATCTTCTGTTGGCGTCTGCGCATTTAGACAGATTTCCCTGGGTATTGGATCCAAAAGTTTGGAAGATTTTTCTGTGAAATCTCTGAGTTCTGTTTTTCTTATCCTGCCCAGTAGGTGGCGCTCGTGGCACATGTTTGTCTGCGGGTCCCACCAGTAAAAGGTGCTGTGGGACCTTTAACTTTGGAAAACTCTCGCCGTCCGGGAGGTTCGCTAGCTGAAGCGGCTTGGAAGAGTGCGAGCCGGCCCGGGGTCTGAACGCGGGGAAGGTTGCTGGCCGCCGCAGCCCGGGAAAGCGCCCGTCTGAATTTCCTAGTCGGCTCGGGGTGACAAGCGTGGCGGGAGGGCGCCAGCGGCAGCGGCCCACCCGGGAGAGTGCACGTTCCCGGGGAGTCACAGGTTTGGAAGGGGCCTCCCCCACCCGTCACCGTTCTCCGCGGCCTGGGGATTTCCGATCCAATTCTCTCAGTTGGTCTGGGGGGCTGCGCGTGGTGTGGGCGCCAGTCGCCGTGGTTTCAGGGGACCGCCTCTCCAATTCTCCCAGCCGGCCCGGGAAGGGGGAAGGGAGTGACTCCGGCCACTTGCCGCCCCGCCCGGTGAAGCCCGCGCGCCTCGGTGATCTCACCCGAGCGGCTTCTCTCAGCCAGCCAGCCATTCCAGGATGGGGTACACTGTCTTTTTTTCTCTGTTGTGGCTTTGGGAGCTGTTCTGTATCGTTTCTACTCCCCTAGTAGCTGTCCTGGAGAAGAAACTAAGATCTGCGCGTCTTACTAAGCCGCCATCTTCTCCCTCCTTATCATTTTATTCATGATTTATTGTGATTCTAATCACTCTGCAATGTACTCATTCTTTACAGGATTCCCTTCCTCCTAGATAGTGTCCTCTTCATGGCCAGCAACCAGGCTCCCTGACCAATTTTTAGGCAGAATAGACCTGCATTATGTTAGTCAACTGATTAAATGAATGATGTTTGTCTTTCTGAGCACTTAATGTGGTAGATATTGGTTACTTTGGGGTGACTCAGTATGCATTTCCCTTTAATAACACCCCAATTTAGTTCTGGGATATTATATTTTCTACATTTTATAGAATTTTATTGGGGTTATAATTTTAGGTAACTCCCATCCACAAAGGACTAGAAGAAAAGAGTGACTCTAGAGTGGGTAGCTCAGGATTGGAGAAAGCTTAAAAGTTCATTCATCTTAGTAACTGTCCTGAATCCTGACCAAAACTGTTCATTTTGTGAGATGGCTATAGAGATCCCTGCCTCCTGTTTTCTGGAACTTCTCTGATTCCCTCTGTCCTTAAGTCCCATTCCACAGCATTTCATAGTCCCTGTGAATCCCTCACTCTCAGGCTATAAATTATTTTTTATTAACCAGAGACAGTTTTTGTGGCTTACAGTCAAGAATTATAACTGAAAGGCCTGCTCTTCAGAGAAGCCAATTTAGCTTTACTTCCTGCACAGTATGCTTTTTATGAGCAACAGAAACCTATGGGATAGAACTAAATAAGTAAAAACTGTGTGTTAGTCTTAGGACTTGAGCTGTGATAAGCAATCTTTAACATCAAAATGCTTTTAAAGGCCTGTTTTTGGTTGATGCTGACCCTTCATACAGAAAAGAAAGCAGAGTTCTTACTCACATTTTATGAGTCAGGCCATTTATGATGTCCAGAAGTGATGTAAATTTGTGATGCATACTTGTAAATGGCAACAGTAGCCATCGAATTTGACATCGTTTTTCTAGAGGGAATAATAAGATTTTATGAGTTTTGCCAATATTTGTTTACTTGCAGATGTGATTAGATAAGAGCAACTGCTCTCTTGGTAGAGATTCTATTGGGGGAAACAAAATATTGGAATTCATGGTATATTAATATTAATAAAAAAACTCATGGAAATTAATGTACTTTGAAAGGGAGCATTTAAATGCCTAGATGGAAAGCTCAGATTTGAAAGGTGTTTTGCTGGTAAACGGAATAAGAGATGAAACTATTTTCAATAAACCTAGTGGCTAATAAAAACTCTCAAAGAAGAGCATTTTCATCCATTCATTCTCTCAACCAACATTTATTGAGCATCAGCTATGCACTAGGTGCTGGGAGTGAAAAGATGAACAAAACACAGACCTACAGAGGAGGTAACATCTGCTCTGAGTCTAGAAAAATGAGCACAGTGAACATATTTTTAACTCCTATTTTTTTTCAATCAAGAATCCATCAAAAGTATTTAACTTCTTCTCTGAACACATTACTGTGCTAGTTTTTTTTTTTTTTATAAACAATGAAACATTCAAACATTCTTGTTATGGTTACAATCAATGGTTCAGAATATCATAACATAGTTGTATATTCATCTCCATGGTCAATTTTTTTTTTTGAACATTTGCATCTCTCCAGCAAAAGAAAGAAAAAAGAAAAAAACTCATACATGCTGTACTCCTTACCCCTCCTTTTCATCAACCACTAGTATTTCAATCTACTCATTTATTTTTTTGTTTTACTCAATTTATTTTAACCTTTGTTCCCCCTATTATTTGTTTTTCTCTTACCCATATTTTTTACTCATCTGTCAATACTGTAGATAAAAGGAGCATCAAACACAAGGTTTTTGCAATCACACAGTTACACTGTGAAAGCTATATCATTATACAGTCACCTTCGAGAAACATGGTTACTGGAACACAGCTCTACAGTTTCAGTGTGCTAGGTTTTTTGACATAGGCTAAAGTACATCAAAGAATCCTAAATCATAATTCCTGCCCTAGAGAAGGTTATTGTCCATTTAGTGAGCTGATATTGAAACACTAAAAAGCAAAAAGGAATAATTTAAGAGAATTTGTATTTCAGTTACCAATTGTATAATACATGCCACAAGTGCTGTAAGAATTCAAAGAAGTAAAGTCAATGTATGCTAGGATGATTGGGGAAGATTACATGGTGGTTATTGGACTCAACATAGGAATGAACAAACAAAATCTAAGACCTGGAAAGGAACTTAGTGATGTCTCGTGTACCTCCCCAAGATATCTTGGAGTTATGAACCCCAGAAAAACACGTTCTTAACCTTAATCCATTCCTATGGCTGTGAACCTATTGTAAATAGAACCCTTTGAAGATGTTATTTTCAGATAAGGTGTGGCCAAATGAATGAGGATGGGTCTTAATTCTATTACCAGAGGCCATATAGTGAAGGCCAGAGAGAGAAAACCACAAGAAGACAGAAGCTGAAGTCAACGGAACCCAAAAGAGAAAGGAGAGGGAATCGTTATGTGACGAGAGATCAAAAAAACTCCAAGCACCACCAGCAGCCAGTCCCAGGATACCAGTCTTCAGGGAGAAAGCAATGCCTTGCTGACACCTTAATTTTGGACTTCTCTTAGTCTCAAAACCATAAACCAATAAGTTCCCATTGTTAAGTCAATCCATTGTATGGTATTTGGTTTAGCAGCTGTGAAACTAAAACACCATCTATGTTCCACATCCTCTCTCCCAGTTTTACAGATCAAAAATCTAAGGCTCAGGAATATTAAAATGATTGGTCCAAAGTAAACGCTAGCAAGTTACAGAGCCAAGATTAGCCTCCCAATCTTAAATTATCTTGATAGGAAGACAGAAAAGGAATGAGATTGTTGAGACAATGCTGGAGAATAGTGGGGATTAAGAATGGAGAGGTGGGGGAAATGTGACTATGTAGGTCTTTGAAAGCAGGCAGAACAGCTAAGTTTTAAGGTTGTAGAAAAAGACAATTAGAAAATTCTGTGTATACAATGGTCCTACCAAATTGGGGAGGGAAGTTGTGTCAGAAAAATGAACAGCAAGAGGAGAATAATTTTAGACTAATAGATTTTGAAGTCACGGCAATGAAATGAAGTCCCACAAACAAATGCCTAGCTTTTTCACAAGTATTTTAACATCAATATCTGACCAACATCCAAGAGATGTTGGTCAGTTTTTACATTTCTGTTAGATAGTTTACATTTCAGTTACTATTTCAATCTAACATTTTAATGCTGAAAGCTTTCTGTTTCAGAATTCCATCTACAACAAGTTAAATCATGAACAAATAAAATAAGGATATGGTAGCTTGAATGGGAAGGTGGGGAGGAGTTGCAAGGAAAATTGCCTTGGAAACCAAATCTTGGTGTGAGTTCTAGTGAAATGTAATGGGATCAAAAGAGGAAGGGAGAGTTAACCTTCCTCTAACTACAATTTCATTATATTCAACAGACAAGTGCTTCCATATTTTATTGGACCTAAGATGCCTTTTGTTGTAAGAGGCATTTAACATAACGTTAAAGAAAGAAAAATCACTACTAGTTAAAATATGATATAGGGCTAAGATGATATTGATTAGAAAATGTGTACCAAGTTTAGAAATATTAAGATGTAAAAAAAAGTGAACATTTTAGAATCAATGTGATATTCATAAGTGCCTAGTATTAATTAAGGAATAATCACTCAGTCTGTTTGTTTCTTTTAGTAACTTTTATTAACTATATTATGGAAACACTCTGGTATGGAGGAACAAAGCCTAGTATAGCTGAGAAAGAGATATAAGTCCCATTTATACCACTTAATGAGACAGTGACTTTGGAACAAGTTACACAATTTTTCTGAGCCTTAGTTTCCACATTAAAAAAACAGGGATTGATAATTGCTACCTCACAAGCTACAGTAAGAATACCAGTAACATAAGTGAAATGTGTTGTATGATATTGGTCTTCATAAATAGTGAAATTCATGGGTGAAAAAAAGATAAAGAATGATCGTATACATCACTAAATGAATTCTCACTTTATAGCAGATGTAATTTTAAATAACATCACTTGCCCCAAAGTATATTTAAAATATTATGAGTTCTGTTAATATTGATTTAAACAAAAGTTTTCAAAACAAATAAAGAGAGCTGAATCTTGACTTAAAATAGATGGATGTAGAGTTTCAAAACAGGAAGCAGGATAATAAAATGGAAAAGAGAAAGGGTTTTTGTTTTATTTATTTATTTTTTAATTTTATTATTTTTTTATTTAATCCCTTAACCTTCTGTGCTGGTTTGAAAGGATGTATGTCCCCTAGAAAAGCCATGTTTTAATCAAATACCATTTCATAAAGGCAGAATAATCCCTATTCAATACTGTATGTTTGAAACTGTTATCAGATCATCTCCTGTAGATGTGATTTAATCAAGCGTGGTTGTTAAGATGGATTAGGTGACAACATGTCTCCACCCATTTGGGTGGGTCTTGATAAATTTCTGGAGTCCGATAAAAGAGAAAACATTTTGAAGAATGAAGGAGATTCAGAGAGAGCAGAGCAGAACGAGGTAGCCACAAGAAGCAGAGTCCACCAGCCAGCGACCTTTGGAGACGAAGAAGGAAAATGCCTCCTGGGGATGTTCATGAAACAGGAAGCCAGGAGAAGAAGCTAGCAGATGATGCCATGTTCACCATGTGCCCTTCCACTTGAGAGAGAAACCCTGAACTTTATCGGGCTTCTTGAACCAAGTTATCTTTCCCTGGATGCCTTAGATTGGACATTTCTATAGACATGTTTGAATTGGGACATTTTCTCAGCCTTAGAACTGTAAACTAGCAACTTATTAAATTCCCCTTTTTAAAAGCCATTCTGTTTCTGGTATATTGCATTCTGGCAGCTAGCAAACTAGAACACCTCCCTATTATTTATTTATTTTGTATCCATTTTTTTTTTACTCATCTGTCCATACCCTGAATAAAAGGAGCATCAGACACAAGATTTTCACAATTCCACAATTACATTGCAAAAGCTATATAGTTATATAATCGTCTTCAAGAATCAAGGCTACTGGAACACAACTCAACAGTTTCAGGTACTTCCCTCCAGCCACTCCAATACACCATAAACGAAAAATGGATAGCTACATAATGCATAACAGTAACCTCCAGGATATCCTATTGACTCTGTTTGAAATCTCTCAGTCACTGAAACTTCATTTTTGTCTCATTTTTTTCTTTGCCCTTGTGGTCAAGAAGGCTTTCTCAATCCTGTGATGCCAGGGCCTGGAAAATCCTGGGAGTTCTGTTCCACATAGAGGGGAGGGCAGTGGGTTCACCTGCCTAGTTGGCTGAGAGCGAGAGGCCACATCTGAGGAACAAAAGAGGTTCTCTGCGGGTGACTCTTAGGCATAATTTTAAGTAGGCTTAGCCTATCCTTTGCAGGAATAAGTTTTATAGGGGCGAACCCCAAGACCAAGGGCTCAGACTATTGATTTGGTTGTCTCCACTGCTTGTGAGAACATAAGAAATTCTCCAAATGAGGAAGTTGAATATTTCTTCCTTTCTCCTTGATCCCCCAAGGGGACTTTGCAAATAATTCTTTTTCACTGTTCAAATTACTCTGGGATATTGGATCATCACACTAACCTGGACAAACCAACAAGATTTCATGCCCTATTCAAAATTCCCTGTGTAACTTATGGTATTGAACTAAACTGACCATACAAGTTAAATTAGGTAATGTACTACCCAAAATATAAATTTTGCATGAGCTAAACAACTCTCCCTTTGGTCTCACACAGAAGTTGAAGTTTTAAAATATAGACGATATTATCCTTAACCCTGTATTCTGAGCTACCCCAGTCCTATTGAGATCAGCTTCATTCATATCTCTAGTCGATGTCTGATCCCGTTTTCAACTTTTAAACAGTTCCTGCATGGGGTACTGTTGACTTTCATAGCTTCAGAGCTCTAACTCTGAGTCTCAGGTGTCACATAAATACCCAAAGTAAGAGAAAGGGCTTTTGGTGGAGATATGCCAGTTTGAAAATGAACTCTGAAGCTTACTATTGTGTCATCTTAGACAAGTTATTAACTACTGCGAGCCTCAGCTGATTCATTTCTAAAATGAAATTAATAATAGCCCTTAAAAAGTATGGGGGAGGGGTCATAGGGAAACAGATTTAAATGAAAACATATAAAGTGTAAACATAGTGCCAGACATATACAATGGGCTAAATAAAAGATTAAAAGGGAATTTGTTCTCACTAATATTTTATCTTCTGAATCTTAGGACTGAGCCTAGGAGTTTGTCTGCTCATGTTTAATGGATTATTTAGATGTTGTTGTTAGGGATATTTTAAATGTCAGATACACAACAATTCTATAATATTTCTCAATTTATGACACTCTATGGTCATCAGTCCATTGCTTTATTATATTTCCTGCACTTCTTTAGGGGTGCCCTTTCTTCATTGTAATTGCCTGAGGGAGCAGAGTAGGAGAGGCAATGTCCCGATGATACCTGTTGTAACTGGTTGGAGCTACTGCTTTTACTGCACCAGCAGACAGATCACAATCCAGAGGCCTGTATTTCATTGTACTAGGCACACTTTAGATCAGTTTTTAAGTAGGACTCTAAGTTACTATCAATGTACCTATCTAGTTTCCAGCATCAACAGAGTTTGGTTTCTAGGGAAGTAGCCAATGACCAAATTTATTCATAATCTTATGCAAAATTGATATAATGATTTGTCAAATAGCCATTTAGATGGTTGGATGGATGGATGGATACATGGACCGATGGGTGGGTAAATGGAAGGCTGAACATGGATGGAAAGTTATAAGGGCAAAATTTAGAAGCTTATTTTAAGAAATCCTGAGACATTATCTTGCTGTAAAAGGCAAATTTGGGGGTTGCCCTTAAAAGTTAGAAACTTTCTCGAAAATGCTCTTTTAGTGGCTATACAGAGGAAAGGAGGAATAAGCTTTATTTGGATTTAGTTGGTATTTACTTAATGACACTCTACTTGTAAGGAGCAAGAGAAGAAGAATAAATAAGTTGACCACAGAATTCAAAAACATAAACTTTAAAGAAAGACATAAGTGTTTCAAAGAAAAATAAGTGTAGGACCTTACTGTATAGTAATTTACTATTGATTGCTTTTGAGAATGTCAACAGGCACAACACAAAAGAATTACCTAAAGTTTCCCTTGTAAATTTTTCAATGTTTCACAGAGAGAATTGAGAATCAATAAAGAATACTAATAATAATAATAACAACAACTTAGGGAAGTTTAAAGATTTAGTGGTTGCTTTGCATGATATATATATATATATATATATATATGATAAGAGTAGGTACTGGGAAACCAATGTTCTTGCCCTACTATTATATTTGACTTGTTCACCATAAATATTTAGCTTGTTTAGTCACATTTAATAACCATAAAATGTAATTACACAGTAGTTACTAATGTCATTTTGAGTTTATTTCAATTCAGCCATATTTATTCTATGCTGCATACATCTTAAATCACAATAGAGCTCTTATAGTAATCAATATTTAATTAACTTATAATTGCTCATGGTAACTGCCTTTTAAATGTAAATTAAATGCTACCATGTGATGTTTTAGAGATTATCATTTTTCTTATTAGGTCATTGTATAATGTGTTTATTGCCATAATTTATTCTTATTGCTGGTGAGGGTATTTGTAGTCTCAGAAGATGTATAAATTTGCAGAACATTAAGAAAAACAAGGCATTAACAACTGTGCGGTACTATCTTCTAAAACCACAATTTAGAGGGAGAATAAATAGCAATTTTTTATGATTTAGCAATTCTGATCTTGCTTATAGGGACAAACTGCCTACTCAGCCTCTCCAGAAACTCAGAGAAATCCTCACACATACAATAAATACCCTGGTTACCTTGCAGTGAGCAGTCAGAATCCAGGTGTGAATAAATTACACTGATCCAGTTCAGATGCTGCTCTCTGCTTACAGCTTCTACTCCTTTGAATGCCTCAAGGTACCATTGAGGAAGTACCTGCTTCATTGCACCAAATGGTACTCTTTCGGTTAGAATGCATTCACCAAGTATCCAAAGTGGTAAGACGTGGCAGCTTCAGCTTTTGTGTTGGAAATAGCTTGTACTTAAATTGTTAAACTCTAGGAGGGCTTGTAACCATTTAGTGCCTAGATCTATACCTGGCCTATTACACATACTTATCTGTTACTTAAATTGTTACCCAATTGAGAAGTCCCAAGATTTTATTTTTAAGAAGGGTCCCATACAGCTATCACCAAAACACTTTAACATTAGAATTAAGCCACCATTAAGAAAATGGAATTCAATGATGGCTCTAAAATCAGAAGATTCCAAGGAAATGCCATGGTTTTCAACAGGGAGACCCATGTTCCCAAGTAAATCCAGGCAGGAGGGTAGTGCAGGAAATGTCCGTTTGTGGAGATGTCCTTAAAGTGACATAAATTATCAAATATCTATTGAAAGTGTGCTCCAGTGTTGCAGACCCAGGAGAGAGAGCTGGGCAGTGCACACCTCATCTGTAAGGGAAAACTGTTACTAAGTTCCAGCCCCCTCTTTACAAGCAAAAGAATGAGGCCTGGATGACATATTTTTTTAAACTTATGGAAATCCATATTTCTATGTGAAACCTGATCATATGGAAATTAATTTGAATTAAATTAATATTATATGAGTTCACACTGCAGGCAAAACAAAATACAAGTTTGAATTTTATTTGGCTCATGGATGGTCAATTAGTTATTTCTGCTCTTTTGTATCTAGCACATCCCTTTCAGTCCAACCCAACAACATCCCAACAGATCTCCAAGCCCCCTACACTCCAAACCTGACATATTTTTACACTAATTCCAGATATGATCACATCAGTCTCTAGCTTAAAATCATTATAGTGCTTCACTATTGTCCAAAATAGTCAAGTTATTTGGTGAACCCCACTAGGCCCCATCTATAACCTTAACTGTAGATACATGCATTTATAATTGTCACATCTTCTTTGAATTGATCCTTTTGTTAATACATAATTACCGTTTTTGTCCCTTGTAACAATTTTTTTACTTGGAGTCTATTTTATCTGATATTAGTACAGCTATCCTAGCTCTATTTTAGTTACAATTTGCATAGTATATTTTTTCACCCTTTCACTTTCAATCCACTTATGTCTTTGAATTTAAGGTGAGTCTCTTATAAACAGCATACGGTTGGGTCATGCCTTTCATCTGCTCTTTGCATTTTGACTGAAGAGTTTAATCCATTTATGTTTAAAGTCATTACTGCTAATGCAGGACTTTCTTCTGCCATTTTGCTATTTAGTCTTGGCAAGTCTTATTCCTCTTGTGCCCCTCGATTCTTCTATTAATGCCTACTTTCATATTTTTTAAATTTTCTGTATTGTATCATATTGAGTCCCTTCTCATTCTTTCCTGGATATATTTTTCATCTATTTTCCTTGTGGTTACTATGGGGTAAAAATTTAACATCCTAATGTATAACAGTCACATTTGATTTGTTAGCAGATTGACCTCAATAGCATACACATACACTGTTCCTATACTGCTCCATCCTTCCACATGTTTTTTGTGCCTGTTACAAATTTTTTTTTGTCCATTATATGTCTCAAACCATAGATTTATCACAGTTTTTTAGGCATTTGGATTTTACCACCTGTAGGAAGTAAGAAATGGAGATATACACTATCAAATACAATGCAATCCAATAGTGCTGGCATTTATAATTACCTATACGGTTACTGTGCTGGTTTGAAAGGATTTATGTACCCTAGAAAAGCCATATTTTAATCCTAATCAATCTTGTGGGAACAATTGTTTCTTTTAATCCCTATTCAATAACGCAGGTTGGAAACTTGATGAGGTTATCTCCATGGAGATGTGATTCACACATTTATGGGTATTAACCTTTTCTTATTGGGAGATGTGACTCCACCCATTCTATTGGGTCTTGATTAGTTTACTGGAATCCTTTCTAAGAGGAAAAATTTTGGAGAAAGCTTGAGAATGATGACAGAACAATGAGAGCCACGAAGCAGAGAGCCCATGCCGCCAGAGACCTGTGGAGATGAAGAAGGAATACATCCCTGGAGATCTTCATGAAACAAGAAGCCTGGAGAGAAAGTTAGCAGACCTTGCCATGTTTGTTACATGCTTTTCTAGTTGAGAAAGAAACCCTGAACTTCATCAGCCTTTCCTGAGTGAAGGTAACCTCTTGTTGGTGTTTAATTTGGACATTTTTATAGACTTGCTTTAATTGAGACATTTTTACAGTCTTACAACTGTAAACTAACAAATTTTTAAATTTTCCTTTTTAAAAACCATTCCATTTCTGGAATTCTGGAATTCTTCCATACTGTATTCTGGAAGCTAGCAAACTAGAACAGTTGCCTATACTGGAAGTCTTTATTTCTTTATGCTGCTTTGAATGACTATCTAAAGTCCTTTTCTTTCAGTACAAAAACTCCCTTTAAACTTTCTTGTAGGGAAGGTCTTGAGGTAATGACTCCACCAGTTTTTGTTTATCTGGGAATGTCTTAATTTCTTCCTCTTTTTTTTTTTACATGGGCAGGCACCGGGAATCAAACCCGGGTCCTCAGGCATGGCAGGCAAGCACTCTTACCTGCTGAGCCACCATGGCCCGCCCTCTCCCTCATTTTTGAAAGAAAGTCTCACCAGATATAAAATTCTTGGCTGGCAATTGTTTTCTCTCAGCACTTTATGTATTTTAGCCCTCTGCCTTCTTACCTCCATGGTTTCTGATGAGAAATCAGGACTTATTCTAATTGAGTATCTTTTCTACGAAACGAATTCCTTTTTTCTTGTAGCTTTCTTAACTCTAACCTTGCCCGCTGTAGTTGATGGCTTGACCAGGGCATATTTCTCTTCAAGTTTATCCTGGTTTGTTTCTCTGGGATTCTTGGATGAGCATATTTATATTTTACTAAGTTTGGGGAGTTTTATGTCATTATTGCTTTGAATATTCCTTTTGTCCCTTCCTCTCTTTCTTTTACTTATGGGACTTCAATTATGTGTTTTTCTTGGCATGCTGATTAGTATTCTACAGGTCTCGTAGGTTATTTTCATTTTTCAGAATTATTTTTTTCTTTCTACTCAGTCTGACTCATTTCAACTGCCTTGTCTTTAAGATGACTGATTCTTTCTGCTGACAGCTCCAAATGCCTCCTGAAACCCTCCTGGTGGTTTTTCATTTGAGTTGTGGTCTTCAACTCCAGTAGTTCTGTTTGGTTCCTTTTTAAAATTTCTCTTTTTTAAGATTCTCATATTGTGCATTCATTGTTTTCCTGATGACCTTTAGTTCGTTCTCTGTATTTTCCTTCATCTCTTTGAGTATATAAAATATAAATGTTTTAAAAGGTCTTTGTCTATCATGTTCAGCATCTGGTTTCCTCCATTGATGTTTTCTAGATTTTTATCCTCTTCCTTTGGATGGAGCAACATTTCCTGCTTTTTGTTCATTTGTTTCTATCTTGTAATCTTTTGTTGCACACATTTTTTAAATATTTTAAAATATCAACTCTGGGATTTATTCCCTGAGATGTCTGTTTCTTGAGTTTCTATCTAGCTAGTGATATGACCAAAATTTTCATGAATGTTGTAACATAAGCTGACAAACACCTTTCACTGTGTTTGCAAACTGGTTTTGCATTGGCTGGTGCGCTCGTTCAGCATTCAGCCTTTCTACCAAGGCTGGGTCCTTTCCAGGTCTTGTCTTGTCCTGGGTTTGTGCTTGCTAGTTGCCTTAGAAGTTTCCCTATTAACAGGTTTGAATCCCTCTCTACCTCCCAGGAGTCAGACCACCTCCTTCTCGCCAGTGTTCCCCTGCTGGACTTAAAGCAGGTTGGCCTTTGTACCAGGTTTTTCGCCTCAATTGTCTCTTATACTGCTTTCATTGTCTCAAGCTGGTTTTCCTCTGTGGCAAATTCTGGGAGGTGGGGCATGCTGGAGAAGAGTTTCCCATGTCACTCATTTCCAGCTCATAAAAGACCCAGGAAACCTCCAGAGACTGCCATGGGAAGCTGATGAGGAAGAGGCCAAGAAGGGTACCAGGATTTTCTTCCATACTCCTCAAAGCTGTAATTTCTTTACTCGGCACCTGCACAGCAAATCCAGCCCTTTAACTGCTCTCAGTAGATCTGAGAGAGCATATCATCTTTAATTCTCCTCCTTTGTCTGGGGTGGGTTGGAATATTTGCCCTCAGATAAGGCCTCCAGCAATCAAAAGTAGGTAACCAAAAGTTGTGATCAGCAGTCAGACCATGCCTAACTCAAATCTTGCAGAACTAGGTTTTTATCTCCCTCTCTGGCACCAGCAAGGTACACCAGGGGCCAGACCCCTGTGCTGCCTGCTGTGAGAGTGGGGCGTGGCTGACAGTAGCCTTCCCCATCCCACTATGGAGAGCCCAATTCGTTGGTATTTACTGCTCACTGCCAGCCTTTTCCTCCTATTCTGTGCTGGATTCCACACAGTATTCTACTGGACTCTGGAGTTTTGAAATACTTGACTCACAGTTCCTGCCTAATTGTTGTTGTTAGAGGGACTGACTCTACAAGCTTCCTATGTCACCATCTTCCATACAATTTACAAAATCTCTACCTAGAAACTTTTTTTATTGTGAAAAATAACCTAGATATGAAAAAAGCAATACATTTCCAAGTACTTTATTTTTTTTTTACACAGGCAGACACCGGGAATTGAACCCAGGTCTCTAGCATGGCAGGTGAGAACTCTGCCACTGAGTCACCATCACACCACCCTCCAACCACATTTTAACAAGTTGTTATACAACATATTTTAAAATCTGGTATAGGTTACAGTGCCATGATTTTTAATTTTTTCTTCTAGCTGCTACAAGATAGTGGAAACCAAAAGAAATATCAATATATTGATTCAGCAATCATACTCATTTGTTAAATCCTATCTTCTCTATTATACTCTTCCTTCTCCTTTTTTTTTTTGTAAAAAATAACATATGTACAAAAAAGCAATAAATTTCAAAGTACATTGCAACAATTAGTTGTAGAAAATATTTCGGAGGGCGGGCCGCGGTGGCTCAGCGGGCAAAGTGCTTGCCTGCCATGCCGGAGGACCTCGGTTCGATTCCCGGCCCCAGCCCATGTAAAAAACAAACAAACAAACAAAATACAATAAAACAAGAAAATGTTTAAAGATGTTTCCCTTTCTTCCTTCCTTCCATCCTTCCTTCCTTCTCTCTGTCTTTAAAAAAAAAAAAAAAAAAATATTTCGGAGTTTGGTATGGATTACACTTCCACAATTTTCAGCTTTTATTTCTAGCTGCTGTAAGGTACTGGAGACTAAAAGAGATATCAGTATGCTCATTCAGCACTCATACTCATTTGTTAAACCCAACCTTCTCTGCATAACTCCACCATCACCTTTGATCTTTCTTTCTCTTTAGGATATTTGGGCTATGCCATTCTAACTTTTTTATGTTGAAAGGGGCTGTCGATAACATGGAATAGGAGGATGGAACTAGTTGATGTTCTGGAAAGGCTGGCCCCTCTGCCTTCCAGGACTTATCTGGTCCAGGGGCCCATCTGGAGGTTGTTGGTTTCTGGAAAGTTATCCTAGTGCATGGAATCTTTTTAGAGTCTTATATATTGCCCTAGGTATTCTTTAGGATTGGCTGGAATGGTTTTGGTTGGGGTTAGGCAAGTTATGATAATAGCAATGTCTAACCGAAGCTTGCTTAAAAGTGACCTCCAGAGAAGTCTCTTGATTCTATTTGAACTCTCTCAGCCACTGATACCTTATTTGGTTACACTTCTTTTCCCTCTTTTGGCATTGTTGATCCCACAGTGCCAGGGCCAGACTCATTCCTGGGGATCATTTCCCACACTTTCATTCCTGGATGTCATGTCCCAGGGAGGGAGGAGTCTGCCCAGAAATTTTAAAACTGCTTCTTGCTCCAATTCTCTCAGATCAAATTGTTTGGAATTAACATCAGCTGGTGTGGATGTGAATTTGTCCTCACACCATTTGATGTGAAAGTTTAACCTAAGATAGGGACTACACTTTTGCTGTATACCTATCTGGCTTCCAGGCCTTTAAGGCAACCCAACTACTCATGTGTTATGTGCTTGTCAATGGATAGTGATGAGCTTGAGAAGCTCAGTTGCTCATGGCAGGCCCCTGGGATCCTGCGTACTTGCACCTCACCTGTTGGCTCTCCAAACCTTATCTCTACTCTACTGTGAACCCTTGGCTCTGAATCTTCTCCTCCAAACTGCCTCAGGTCCTTTGGCCTTGGTGTTGGTTCTTGGCTTCTCAGAACCCAGTGGACTCAGATTTATTTGGCTTGTGTCTCTGGCTTTCCTCAACCAAGTACTGTTTATTGTTGGAAGCCTGTCTTTGAAATACAATTGTTAACACTAGCCAGTGGCCTGGTCTAGGATGTCCAAGCCCCTCTCCTCTAGGGCAATGTTCGTATGTTTTACTGATTTTAGCCTAAATTCCAGCTTACTCTGGTTCATGTGCAGCAGCTTTCAGCATTCACTGCGGCAAGTTAAGTCATTTATAACATGATTGGAACATCTGAGTCATGACAAAGCGAGAATGAACAAGTCTTTTAGAAACTCTAAAAAACGGTAAGGTGACTGTAAAGACTGCCCAGGAAAGGTAATTGAATTGCCTCACTTTCCAACCTGATGTAACTGTAGAATGATTCTAAAGAGGAGTTTCTAAACAAAGGCTCAGAGAGAACTGAAAACCAAAGATGTGCAGTGGGAAAACTTCTCAACACTGAGGGCTGTCACTGAAGGAAGTCAAACTCCGGATTTTAATACAGTTGTATCAGGCCCACTTGGTGTGATGCTATCTTGAGAATGAAATATTCTCCACTGCGAAAAAAGAACTCCAAAGCTGTCATGCTTCCTAATGCTTTACTTTTAGGATAGCAGTACCTGGCATCCCTGATGAATATAGATAGGAAATAATACTAGAGCTTTATTCTATGTTATTTTTCCCAACAGGCAATGAATTAGAAAAGGGCTACTTACAATGTCCTTTCCTAGTAATAATGATTTACATTTCTTATCTAGCAGTTTACATAATCTCAGAAAGTTTATTGGGTGATTTTTTAAAATTCAGATATTTACAATCCACCTGGCTACTATTGATCCTTATTTCTTCAGCTAAAAAAGAGAAAGAATGATGGAAAATGGCCTGGGTGGATCTTGCTGCATGGGAAATTCTAAGAATTTACGACTGCATTTTCTAGCCATAAAAGTCATTCAACTTGGTGCACAACTATTTACTCTAGAGTCATGTGAAAGTAAATAGGGCTGTGGTGTGTCAAAATTACACTCCATTAGAATAAGAAAGGGACAAAGTGGTGTATACTTCCAGCTGGCTTACCTATGGTGATTTTATACCAAATCTAATGTTAACGAAAGCAGGATGCCTGGCGCTTATGCATTAAAGGCAGCACCTGAGTGGCATTTGCAATAAATGATTAGTTGAGTAGCTTGCTACCTGCTGGGTTGGTCGAGTTTGTTTTGCTTTATTAATCTGCAATATTTAGAGCATGTGACTGCTGAAAGAGACTGAAGATGCACTAATAATTAGAACAATGAATAGAAGGGGGTTTGAAAGTCTCTGGAGGACTTTGGTTTTTCTTTCAGAGCAATAGATTAGGTGGAAGAGGTAGAAGAGCTTTATCAAACCCCTACTACTTCTAGACTCTGCCCTATGCATTTGTCATGGTCATGACAATGTGCCTCTCAGATCTCTGACAGTGGGGAGTATGATTGACCTACAGCTTCAAGTGCTATGCTTTTAAATCCATAACTGCCTTCCCACAGAGGCCATGCTTCCTATGGACTGGTCCTAGCCAATACTGTGCATGGCTGTATACTAAGATGTGCCTGTTCTTGGGAAATGAGAGACTCCTCTGATGGTGACTCTAGCTTAAGTTCTCTCCATTCACCTTACTGAATTTTCTTAGATCTGTGCTGTAATCTAAGATTCTTTCACTTAGCCTTCCTTACCTCTTTCCCCACAAAAATCAGAGCTCCCTATTGTCTGATGGCTCTCCCAGCTTCTGCTGAATCCTCCGCCATTTTCTTTACAATGATTTCCTCTAATCACTTGTACATCTAATCTCATGTTATGGATTAAACCATGCCCCCTACAAAGACATGGTTAAATCCTAAACTCCAATCCTATGCCTGTGAACCTATTTGTAAACAGGATCTTTGAATACCATCTTAATTGAAATAAGCCTGATTTAAATAAGAGAGGGCTTTAATCCAACATGACTGGAGTTCTTATAAGCAAAGGAAAGTTGGACACAGTGGAAAGGTAACAGATGGGGAGAGAGATGGCCATGTGACAGAGGCAGAGATTGAGTTATAGATTGCTAGCAAGTCACTGACAGAAAGCTACAAACTTCAGAGAAAGCATAATTCTGCCAACACTTTGATTTTGGATTTCTATCCTCTAAATCTGGGAGAAAGTAAGCTCCTTTTGTTTAAGATTATAGTTATAGTCTGGTATTTGCTATAGCAGCCCTTGGAAACTTTGTGCCTACTTCTCAGAGGACACAGACTAACACAGGGCTTTATAAATATTGATTCATTTTGGTCCTTATAAATATCTCATGATATAGTTTATTTTCCAGGGCTCTTCCCCCCTCCCCGGGCTCTTTTTTTAAAATAACATAAAAATGAATTTCTAACAAAATAACTTAAGTGTGTATGAAATGGAGAGGTGATGGGAAGAGATATAATTTATTTGAAAAACCAGGGGAAGACTTTTGAACATGGCTGAGTTAGTCCATATCATTAGGACTTAGTTTCTGTTCATCTCTTGGCTCTGAACATCTCTGTTTAGGGTCTGTTCTAAGAGAGGCTATAGCATTGTATTCATTCAAGGTTTACATCCTCCTCTGAGCAACTGCAATGTCAGAGAGCTTCCATTTTCCCAATAATTCTCCTGAAAACTCCTGGACATGGCTTTTATCAGCCTGAGTGTGACCACTTGTCCATTGCTGAAGAAACTGTAATCTGAAGGATAGGATACACTGATTGGCTTACTCCTAGAAAATGAATTCACTGCCAAAGCTAGAGGTGGGATCAGCCCCATCTAATCACAAGGATTGAAAATAGAGATAAGGTGCTGGTTTCCACAAAGTAAAATTTTGGTTACCCAGAAGGGGAGCAGTTACTGAGCATCATATGTTAATCATGAAAATATATTGTTCTTATCCCCATATAACAGACTGTAAAATGGAAACTCTGAGCATTAAACCATTTGCCTAAGGCAGGTGTCTTTAAACTTTAGGGAGGGCTTTTAACAAACAAACACACACACACAAAAGATTCAGCAGACCACCAAATTCAGCTTGAAAGAATTTGCTTTTCCATCAAGTTCCCAGATCATGCCTATGCTGAACCAAGAACCTCACTTTGAGAACCACCACTCTGAATAAATAAAATTGTTAACACCAAGTTCCAGGGATGGTTACAAGGTTTACATATATTATGCCATTTAATCCTTATTACAGTATTATTATTGTTACTATTACTATCTCCATTTTAATATTTTAGAAAACTAAGGTTCAAAGAGGCTAAGTGATTTAACCAGGGACAACCATTAGAAAGCATCAAAGCTGGAATTCAAACTCAAATGGTTCCTAAAATAAACTTCCCTGAGATGAACAGCTAGAAGGATGACATCTGTGTACGAAAAATTGCAATCAACTAGTTCCTCACTATTGGATTACTCATGGTCCATGTGATTTGAAGTTTAAAAATCAATTAACTACCATTTCTTCAAGATCATCCATGTTAATTATATTCAAGCACATACAGGTACATAAAGTGGCCATAAAAATAGTAATGGTTTCATTGCCAATTTATAACCCAAACCATAATCCAGACCATAGACCTAGAAGGGACATCTTCTCTCAGATATTTCTTCTCCTTTAGCTCCTGCTGCAGTGTGAAATTTTAATATCTCATCAAGTATATAGCAGTCATAAACCACTGTCCCTTTTTATCTAGCTTCTAATGCAAGAAGAAGCACATTCTTAATAATGACCTAAACCTTTCTCATGAAATAATGCTTGAGGATGATGAACTCTAAATTTCAAGTGATTATTTTTAAATTCACTGCAACTTTTTTTTGGCATGTTTACTGCCTGCTTAATTTCCCTAGAAAACCACAGTCATTCTTACACTGTTACTGGAGGAAGACTTTCCTAGTGTCTTGAAGGTTTATTGGATTTTAGAGAAGAAATTAACAAGTCAGATCAGGACATATCCTTGATGCGATGTACAAGCTTATATACAAAAGCTGAATTATAAAACAATATTAATTCCAGCTTCCAAACAGGCTGTATGAGGAAGTGAAACCACAAATCTCAGTATGAAGGTGAAAGAATACGAAAGTATGACAACTAGGACTTTAAATTCTGAATAGTATGACCTACAATTTAATTTTATGAACTGCATTTATTCAATAAAGAATCGTTGCACATATTCTACACACAAGGCCCTGTGCTACACAATGTGGAAGATGCAAAAATCATTCAAATATGACCACTTTCCTCAAAGAAAGTGTAGTCTAATAAGGGAATTAGCATATGCACAACATCTATGGTTTTTGACCACCTATAACTAGTTCGATCTTATATTAGATACCTAATTAAGGTAAAGACTATAGTACTCTAACAAGGATATTCAAAAATGCAATTAGCTCAAGCAAGATGAAGTTTATTTCTCATGTAAATCTTCAGGATGGGTGGCTGGGCTCTGCTTCAAGAAATCAAAAAGGAACCCAGGGCTAAAGAGACACATGTACCATTGTCTCCACCACTAGAATCAGGGCTTGGCCATATGCATAGCTAAAACCCAAAGTAACCACTATGTCCTGGTTCCAGCTAGAAGGAAGTAGAAAGAGAACATGGAACCACCAGGTACACTGCCTTAGGGCTAGGTCCAGAAGTGGTACGCATTATTTCTGTTCACTTTCTGTTAGAAAGAATTGAGTCATTGGCCTAGTATTGGACCCAAGAAGAAGAGGAGAATGGGTTTTGGTGAGCAATTTTTTTTTTGGACCATACGTGATTTATTCTATTTAACCTTCACAACTGACCAGTGATGGAGGCATTTTTATTCCCACCTTATAGATGATGCAACTGAGGCTTAGAGAGGTTGAGTAATGTTTTCAAGGTCACTGTAAGCCAATAAGAAATAGCAGAGCTGGAATTCAAAGTACAGAGCACCTGCCTTCATGCCTGTGCATAGAAGTGCTATGATATGGAATTACTATGACACATGACTTTTCTCATTACTCTAAACACATGGATGACTATAATATTCGCTAGTGTGAAAACAAGTTCTTTTTCTTTTAATGTGAGAGTAGTTAATAGCAGTGATGTGTGAGTTCACAAAAGTTGTCAATCTTGACAAGAAGCTTAAAAGTTTAATCTATGACCAACCCTTGAGAGAATTAAGGACCATTTATTTCACTACAGTTTGTCTCCTGCCAATATTTTAATCAGTTTTTGTATTTTATTGGAGGTGATGTGGGATAATATTAGGATAATTAAGTAGTTTCTAAATAGAAGGTGTTTTTGGCTGCACTATGAGGAACTGAAATCAAGACAGAGATGACTGTGAATGCTAAGTTGAAAACAATAGCTGAGCTGCATGACATTTGAAAGATTAGGGAGTTGTTTCATTGTCATTTTGCTTTACAAGTGCAATATGATTTCTACTGTCTTTTTTTATTCACCATATTTCAAATGCCTGCCACCATGTACCAAAACAGACAATATGTGTTTCCTACAAAGGGCATCTTAGGTTGTCTGTCACTTGGAATGTGAAGACAGATAAATGGCTCCTTAGTCCAAAAGGGCCAGAGCATGCAACATTGGCCACTTTCTGAAGGTAACTGATGAACACTGCAGAATTGGAAATAAAAAGGGGGCGGGGGGGAAGGAAAGGTCGGAAGGGGATGTCTGCTAGAGCAAAGCAGGTTAAGGAAACTTTATCAAATAATGGTATTAAAAAAATGTCAAAGTAAATATTTAAGAATGTGACAGACCATTAGAACTCAAGAACCATTTCAAAAATTTTTTTTGAGTTCTTTAAGATGAAAGAGAATTCAGAAATTGGTAATTTTTACCAGGCAACTCATCTCTTTCTTGCTTGGGCATGGCATCTGCTAGGGCAGCTAGCATTCAGAACTGGAAGGAGTGACTAGCTTGGCTTCACTACAGCATCATATAACCGGCCCATGGTTGGCAAAGCACAAACAAGTGAAACAGCAGCAGCAGCTCCATCGTATCACTGCAGAAGGAGAAATGGTGTTGGCTGATAAGTGACAGAGAGCCTGACATCTGGCCATTTATCATTTGAAAAATTTGAACAAACAAAAGGTATTGCTGCAGATGTGCAATCCTAAGACAGTTCAAGTGGAATAAACCATCAAACCTTTCCCTGCATTGTTCCACAGATGTACCCAGAACAACAAACAAGACATTAAACTGCACTATGATCTTCTCCTCCACTGTGAAGTATCCAAATGAACTCATCGCCACAACTCAGTTTCTCTGTCCTGGCAGGCAGGTGCATTTTCCAATGTCCTCTTTGAGGCCATGGCTCCACTTGAGAGGCAGGGGAAACATGAGATGGGAAGTAGCTTTCCTTGTAGAAGTCAAATGTCATCAGTGCAACAACACGCAGTCACTCAGAATAGATGCATGCCATTTCTGCCTCCCCACATTCCTTTCCACTCTAATTTCCTCTCCACTCACCTAGAAAGTTCTGTACGACACAACTATGTACTCTGAATTTCCAGGACTGCAATGAGAAACTAATACAGCCTCCTCTGGCTGGGCTGCCACTTGTGAGGTGTACCAACTAGTCTGGTCTTGAATTGCTGTCAGAGGGAAAAAAGACGCATAGTATCTAGAAATGATCATTACAGAATCCCAGATTTTCAAAATCTAAATATAATACCCCCCCCTCATCAATTTTTTCCTAATCCTTACCCAGAAGCAGCCAAGCGATAAGATCCCTTTCTAGGAGCAGCCACATGTACTGACTAAACTGCTTTAATGAGGTATGTAGAACAGGAGGAGGAGAAAGAGATAGAGTCAGAAATATTTTTGAGCCACTTTTTGAGAAAGCTGTTCCAACACTCAACAATACCAGATGCTTCTGGGTAGTCAGGAGTGTGGACAATCTAAGACTTAATAGTCATGGAGAAGCTTTGGCAATACTTGTAAGGCAAGACATTCTGGGGATTAGGACATGGACATCTCTAGAAGGTGATTATTCTGTCTACCCTAGGGAGCTAGGGGATTCAACTTTAATTCCACTAAAGTTTTATGAAAATGCCCTTGTCCTCGTATCTGACCCTTCTGGATGAAAAGTGTGTGTGAGTTGGGGATAATTAGAAAAAAGTAAAATTACTGGATTGAGAGCCACTGATTTTGTGGATGTAGAGGCAGAGCAACAACCTGGTACCTAGGGAAGAAATGCTTGGGCTCTAGGAGGTGTGGGGAAGGAATGGGCCTTAATAATCTTTATCTTTCAGTACTGCCCTGGATTCTTTCTCAAAAGAAAGTGCCCTGGTGTTGCTCTTCCAAACTCTTAAACTTAAGCGGCTGCTGGATTTGCCATCTCTTGCAAGGAAATAATGATAACAATTTGATCACTGTTCTTAATATTTCTAAGAAATCTATCAGGGAGAGTAAGGGATGGCCCCAGCTCATGTACCTTCCACACAGAATGCCTATCAACACCTCCAGAAAGCTTCTCGTTATTCCTGTAGCTGTTGCTTGGTCATCCCGTGGATTAAATGAATGTCACCTCTCCTGACAACACAGATTGGACTTCATTCCAAGAAAGACTGGCCTGGCTGTCTTTAGGCAACCCCTCCTATACAAAGACACAATCAAACTGAAGCAAAATTCCTAAGGCCCACCACCTATCCACGATCCTCAACAGAGGCATTGTCAACCTATACCCTAGATTGAGGTAGGCCCTATTTGGGGCCACAGAAATGGTAACCAGCACTTCCTTCCAGGGGCAGCATGCACAGCCCTGGGAATGTACTTCTTCTGTGGAAGTCAGGCATTAAGTTTCCTTCCTCCTAAAAATATAGTGACATGTGCCTTGGGTCATAAGAGAACTTCAAATTTAAGTCTAGGCCTCCTAACTTGACCCTGGGAGGTATTCAGGTCAACTTCAATTTACCAGCCAGGGTGGACTCTGTATAATAGCTGTACATCCTGCTATACCTGGATTAATGCCTCAGGCTAAATGTAAAGGCCCATTCAGAGACTTATGGTGATATCACCCGGCTTTTGAAACTAGACATTGATAGTTTTGGGGATTTATCTTGCTAATTGGATCTGAGGCATGGAGGGGATGGGGGTGGGGGTGGGGATAGTGGGAGTGGGGTCAAAGTAGATAATGAAAATTTTCCTCATCCAACAGCCTGGAGTCCTGTTGATAATAGTCTTGATTAAGTGCTATGTGAGACTAATTGAAGAGATTTTGTTTCAGTCTCTGTTTTTAGATTAATCAGAGTGCCTGTACTCATTGGAAAATTTACGAGAAGCCAAAGTGGTATAGAAACAAGTAGTGGATATTGTTGGAAGACAATTCTGCATGGGTCTCTCAATTTTTGCATATCTTGTAAGCAGAGGCACTAGCAGCTTTTAGTCCAGACTGTCTTTTCAAGTATATTTGTATGGGAAAGAAGTTTGTAAGATAGAGACAGTTTCTCCTCCTGGAGCCAAGGGCAAGCTTGTTTACCATACTGTATAATAATCAAGATAATGTCTCCCACTGGAGCAGAAACTGGGCAAGTTTGCTTGCAGCCATTGTAAGAAATTTGGTTTCCTAAGCTTGGGGTTCCTCAGCTGTGACATAAACCCACTGCATGCACATCAACCCTTGGTCCCTCTGCGTTACCACCCTCAGATCTGGGCACAAAGGAGAACAAATGCCAACATGAAGATCATGTTGCCTTAAGTGACATGAATAATAAAGTTCTTTTTCTCTGACCCAGGGGTCTTGTGTTTTCTTTCCACATCCATGAAACTATAGTGGACTAACTTGTTAGCTTAAAAATAGGGTAAAAACCCAAACTCTTCACAGTTCTTGAAAACTATCTCTCTGCAGTTTCATCTACTATTTTATCCCACTGTACCCCAAGAAGATTTGATTTTTCCCTCACTCAAGTACCATGGATATTTATGCAACCCCTGTCATAGCACTTATTTATATTTTAAAAATAGTTATTTATGGAACTGTTTCTCTCACCTGACTTTGTATTCCTATGGCAAAGGACAGTGGCTTGCTAATCTTCAAAGCCTCAACTATTAGCATAAAATAGAGCTTAATAAATGAATTAAGTTAGAGTATTTGAAACAGCCAAACTGAGTTGTTTCAGAAATCAGTTATCCCTTTGTCATGGTAAACTCTACATCAGGTCCTTATTTAGGGATGAAGTTGTTAAGTATTTTTGTCCATTTACAGAGTTGGCCATCATGACATCTTCTAGCTCAGCCATTCAACTATCCACAGTTTCCTTTGGTGGCAAAACTATAAGAATAGATTATGCGTGGGAACCAAAGAAAGGCTGATTGCTGGAAAACCCTAGAAAAAGCCTTGCCATACCTAGCTATTTCTCCAAATGTCTTTACTCAAATTCTAGGTATCTTAGTTTGCCAATGCTGCTGTGACAAATACCATATATAGGTTGGCTTAAATAACAGGGATTTATGGTCTCAAGGCTTTAGAGGTTAGAAGTTCAAAATCAAGGTGTCATCAAGGTCATACTTTCTCCAATGTCTACTGCATTTTGAAGCTAGCTTTGTGGCACTCCTCACATGGGATCTCTCTCTCTAACTTCAGTCTCCTACTACTGTCTTCCACTAGCTTTTGGATTCTTCTGACTGTCTCAGAATTTCCTCTGCCCAGTCCATATGGGTTAAGGCCCATCCTGATTCAATTTGGCCTCATCTAAACAAGATCTTAGAAGATCCTATTCATAATTGAGTCCATACTCTTACTAATAACAACATCTTTAAAGGTCCTATTTACAATTGATTCATACCCACAGGAATGCTGATTAAGACTTGAACGTGTCTTTTGTAGGGAGTGTGATTCAATTCCAGGTCCCTTGTTATCTTTTGCAAGACTCAAAAATGCCTAGCATAGAGAAGGTAAGAGTGCCATGATTTCCAAGACTAACTGTGGTTCTTTCACAACCTTCCCAAGAAAAACAAATTCACTTTTTATCCTCTATTGAGAATCCTCAATTCTCTCCAGCATGCTCTTCTTCCCGCTGCTTATGGGTAGAACTGAAAGACAGGAGCTTAAAAAGGCAATAGTGGCTCTCTCTGTTTCCAACAATAAAATGTGGTTATCATTTTCTAAAAGGGGAATTAAATGAGAACGAGATTTATAGTTTGAGTTAAATAGTAATCTTTCCCTTTCTCAGAAACTTTTTAAGGGAAATCAAAATTTCCTCTATGTAAGCATAGTTTGGTCATAACTAGGTGCACTTTAAAACCTTCTTCCACCTAAGTGAAGAACTACATTTGAAACTGCTTCCCCATTGCTTTCCCTCTCTAGAAAAAGCAAAGTATAAAATTTTGCAGGTACTATATGTCCTTTACTTAAAGAAACTGGGTACATGTATAAAACAGATTTTCACAGATTTATAAATAAATTTTATTAAAATGAAATCAGAGTCCACCTATTCTAAAAAATATATTGATAAGCACTGATAAAAGAAAGTGTCTTATTGCTACTGTTGGACAGAGATTATGCTTGATTATATTTTAATTAAACAGGTCCACTCAGATTACCATCTTCTGAGAATAATTCATTTTTATTGCTTCTTCTATTCCTTACTACTCACTGATAGTGCTCTGCAGTTAAGATGATTTGGGAAACTACTTTCTAATATGAAAAGAGGAAGGAACAAACAAATAAATATTACAGCATGATAATTTAAGAGCCTGGGCTGAGTCTCAACTCTGCCACTTACAAGTTTTGGGCAAATTACTTAAGTGTAATGAGCCTAAATTTCATTTCTTTAACATGGCAAATATCATATCAACCTCAAAGATTTTGGGAAGATAAATTAAATAATAAATGTTTTCATAGTGCCTGCACATGGTAAGTGTTCAAAGACTACTAATAGTTACCATTTTTTGAGTACTTACTACAAGTGCACTTGGAGTAATAGAAGAGAATAAGTATTCTTAGTTCTGAGTTTAATTAAGCATCAAAACTCCCAAGGAAAGATCTTATCTCACCTCTCTGCTCTGAGCCTTAGTAAAAGTCCAGTGTGGGGAGTGTGAGGGTAGTTCAGTGGTAGAATTCTTGCCTGCCATGCAGGAGACCTGGGTTTGATTCCCTGCTCATATACTTCCCAAACAAATCAACAGAACAAACAAACAAAAATTCAACAATGGTGCTGCAATAACAGGATACTCACATGGAAAAAGAATAAAATGTGACTCCCACTAGATAGCATACAATAAAAAAAAAGTCCAGTGTGAACTTATTTCTTCCACATGTTTAGCATGTCAAACCCCTTTCCCCATATAGTCACATTCCTCTGAACACATTTCATGCTTCTTAAATAAAAGTGGCTCTCCTCACAGAAGTCTTTCAGATGGTGCATGTGCTGGTTTGGAAAGGTTTATGTACCCTAGAAAAGTCACGTTTTAATCCTAATCAACCTTGTGGGAGCGATGGTTTCTTCTGATCCCTATTCAGTACTACACGTTGGAAACTTGATTAGGTTATCTCCACAGAGAAGTGACTCAGTCAAGTATGAATATTAAACTTGATGAGGTGGAGACATGTCTCCACTTATTCCAGGTCAGTCTTGATTAGTTTACAGGAATCCCTTAAAAGAAGAAGCATTTTGGAGAAAGCTTCAGAAAACATCAGAACCACGAAGCACAGAGTACACCAGCCAGCGACCTTTGGAGATTCTGAGACAGCAGAGAAGGATGACAGAAGGCTGCAGAACGATGAAGCACCAGCCAGTGACTTTTGGAGTTGAAGAAAGAAAATGCCTCCCCGGGAGCTGGAGAGGAAGCTAGCAGATGACGCCATGTTTGCCATGTACCTTTCCAGATGAAAGAGAAAACCTGAACTTCATCGGTCTTCTTAAATCAAGGTATTTTTTCCCTGGATGCCTTATATTGGACATTTCTATAGACTTGCTTTAATTAAGACATTTTCATGACTTTAGAACTGTAAACTTGTAATTAATTAAATTCCCCCTTTTAAAAGCTGTTCTGTTTCTGGTATATTGCATTCCAGCAGCTAGCAAACCAGAGCAGTGCACATCCTGCCCAAGGACTCTGTCCCTTACTCTGTTCTCTATGTTTCCATCTATAGACCCTAAAATGCAATTAAATTCAGTGGAGGGGCTCCCAAGGGAACATATGAGTACTTGTGAATCAAGGACTTTCGGCAGCAGAAAGCTTGAGTTAAGGGAACAAGACCTCAGTCCCAGCTTCTACTTATTTGTTTTTAGATCCGATTCATGCTGATAGACCATGCTCCAGAAAACTATTTCAACTTTGGTCTTCCCAGTTAGTATCCAGCATCTGAACTCTTGCCTTACTTTCCCTATATGAAAAAGAAGTTTGTACTCCTACCCTTATTCTACTCCTTGGAGGTGAATACTATTAAAAGCTTAATGGTATCCTCCTAAACTCTTTTCTGTAGAAACATCTACCCAATTGTATATAAAAAGTGTATTACATAATAATACATATTACATAATTATATATGATACAGTATAAATTATATATATAATTTTTAAATAAATGGAATTGTAGGTTCTGCAACTTTCTTTTTTCAGTAGATGATATTTCATAGACACCTTTTCATATCAATATATAGAGATCTGCCTTATTCTTTTAAATAATAGCATGATATTCTACTATATTAGTGTGTTATACTTTTCTAGGCAACCTCATATTGATGGACACACAGGTTGTCTCTAGTTCATATTGTATTTGGTTACTTGTTAAAGTGTTTTTATTGAATGAATTCCTAGAAGTAGAATTGATGAATCAAAGGGTATACACTGCTAAAATTTTGATGCATACTGCAAAATTGCCCTCTTGTCCATTGTATTTAAGAATCCTTATTTGTTCCCAACCTATTTTCAACTTTGAATAGTACCAACTTTTTCTTTTTGAAAATCCAATAGGCATAAAAATTATTATTTTAACTTATATTTCATCAAATATTAATGAAACTCAATATTATAGTTACAGTTTCACCCTTCATGAAGCACTGTGGGCACCACATCTTAATTCTACACTATGCCTCCTGAGATAGCCCAGCACTATCACATTTAAGATAGACACATTGAGATTGACTACTATCCCCAATATATATATATTTTTTTACATGGGCAGGCACTGGGAATTGAACCCGGGTCCTTGGGCATGGCAGGCAAGCATTCTTACCTGCTGAGCCACCGTGGCCTGCCCTATCCCCAATATTTTATCAAAGAAATTGAATCCAAGGGAAATCAGGTCACATGCCAGAGCTTAAGCTTCTGCTTAGGGAAAGATTTAAGTTTAGAACACCGTGCTTACTCTAAAATACAATTTATAATTACTTGCCCAGACAATATTCTACTAAATCTAGCAAAGGAAAGATCATTGAGTAGGGTCAATGCAGTTAGTCCCTTATTAGGCCATCCTTGGCAGGCTCTATTTTCTTACTCATTTTTATGTTCTTCTATTGGTTGAGAGTGGTATAGCAAGAACTAAATAATTATTTATTAAATACATGAATTGAAAAAAAGAAAATAAGTTTTTCTGTTCTCTAGTGATAAGAAGATGACTTTAGTAGATGTCTTTAATGATTACAATAATGAAAGCAAAAAGGCAATATCAAGCTTTTATTTATTTCATGTAATATGATATAATCATATTTGTATGTGTGTGAAAAAACAAACAAAAATATTCAACAGATAAGATTACTTAACCAAGTAGATGGGTTTCAATCATATAATGGTGAAACATTTTATTTAATAATAAAGCTCTCAGATGTTGCAGAAGTGACCTGAGTGAGAATCAGTTCCCAATACCAAAGTTAAAATAATTGGAGTAGAAAGGTCTGGTTAAGATTAATTATTTGCAGTAAGAAATGGATACGTTCAGAAAGATTTCCCCTAAAGGAAAATCAAGGATATAAAGTGGAAGGAATCCAGCTATGAGTGAAGAAAGGTAGTTGAGCTTCAGAGGAAGAGCTGGAAATGGTGCCTGGGGACCCCCTTTCTTTTAATTTTCCTAGTCCCTCCCTTAATCCACCAACAAAGCATTCTCCTGTGTTCTGTAATATTCTATCACCACACCATTCTCCACATTTTAAAAAGACACCACTTGTATTCACTTTTTATTGCTGCATAACAAATTACCACACCCATATAAACAACTCCCATCTATAATCTCACAATTCTATAGGTCAGAAGTCCAGTCATGGTATAGTTGGGTTCTCTGCCTAGGGTCCTACAAGACTGGAATGAAGGTGTCGGCTGGGGTTGTGTTCTCACCTGGAGCTGAGGGTCCTCTTCCCAGCTCATTTGGGTTGTTGCACAGATCCCAACCACACTCCAAGTGAGGGGATTATACAAGATGCATACACAAGGAACTGGGAATCTCGGGGGCCATTTTAGAATTCTGCCTACCACACACAAATAGGTAGAAACTCAGTGTGATTCTTGTGAAATACAGATGAACTATCCATAACTAGACATGAAGGAAGATGCTAAGTCTCATTAGCAACCTAGAAAATGTAATTTATAGAAGTTTAGACTATACTTTGGAAAGGTTTTAAACAAGGGAGAGATGTGGTCAGAAAATTTTGAATATATTTTAATTTTGAAAATGATACTCTCTAGATACATCTCAGGATATGACAAATGAAATTTCAGATTTTTCAAATCCTAAATAATCATATTACATCAACACAAATTTCAGTATTTAGTTACTTAAAAATAACTCACTATAACAGATATCAGAATGTAAAAATCAATATTACAATCACTGTCTCTTGAATTTGGGGAAATAAAGCATCATCAATTTCATAAAATGATTCTATTAAAACAGATAACTAAATATTAAGTAAGCCTATTCATTTTCTAAATATATAGGCTCTTTTTCATATCAATGAAAACTCTGCCCTATTTGCTAGTCAGTTCATATTCTTTTACAATTGATAATGGAGCATTTCTTCTTTCTTTTGTACTCTTCCACATTCCATTAAATCTGTGCTTTCATTCTCCTCTCTGGTTTTTAATGAAGTCAGTCCTTCCCCTTTCCAGTTAATTTTTAAATAGAATTTCACTGATGCTGAAACACCCACTGCCTGCTGTTACCTAAAGGCAAAATCTTGCCACCCATGGGAAAAGAATGGATTGCATATTTCAAACAAATAAACATGCACAGTTTAACTAGTGACACATTCTGACTTTGGCTTTCTAATTCATTTGCTCTGACACATCCTTTCAAATGTGTCAGAGCAAAGTTAGCTGAGTTGATTTAGTGACTTAAACTTGTTACCCAGCACTGAGTAGAAATGTAATGGTAGTTCTTGGAGGTTAGCAGAGAACCCCTGAGGATTGTTCCTTTATCCCCTTTTCTTCAAATAATATCTTACTGATCTTGAGGTCTAAAAAATTCATTATCCTTTTTAAGTTTTCAATTTTAGGCAATGAGTCAAATAAGCAATGGTCCAGACCTTGGAAAGAGTCTGCAGGCACTTCCCATGGTTAAGACAGCATCATAGGACTTGAGGAACAACCCAGTTACAGAGCTGGCCACTGTTGGTTCAAGTTGTTATCATGCCTTGAGCCGGACTACTGCAATAAGCTTCCTTCCTTTTTATCTGACTCCTCTCTCTCACCACTGTGATCATCCTTTACATTACCTCTGATATTCTAAAAACTAAATTCACTGCCATGTGCTGTAGTGAAAAGAGCAAGGGCTTTTAGAATCAAAAATACTTGATTGAAATCTTGGCTTCCCTATTTGCTAATTGTGCAGCATTAAGCCAAATAATGACTTAGACCCTTACAGTTTCCTTTTGAAAACAAATGAAATAATGATATGTCTTCTCATTTAATCCTATTGTGAAGATTAAATACATAATATTATAACTGGTACATAAAAGATTCTCATTGCAAAACTCCTTTTATTCCTTCTGAAAAATCTGACTTCCTCTTGTTCATGCAATGATCTCAGTGTTAGATCATGCAATGGTTGCATCAGAATCACCTGTAGATCTTAATACTAGCCCATTCATTAGGTCTGTGAAGAGACCAGGTGTCATGGTCAGGTTCATGTGTCAACTTGGCCAAGTGGTGGTACCTGTTTGTCTGGTTGGGCAAGTGCTGGCCTGTCTGTTGCAATGAGGACATTTCACAGAATTAAATCATGATCATGTCAGCTGCATCCGCAGCTGATTCCATTTGTAATCAGCCAAAAGGGAGTGTCTTCTACAATGAGTGATGCTTAATCTAATCACTGGAAGCCTTTTAAGGAGGATTCAGAAGAGACAGACTCTCTTCCTGCTTTGGCTAATGAGCTTCTCCTGTGGAGTTCATCCAGACCCTCCATCGGAATCGTGGGCTTCACAGCCTGCCCTGCGGATTTTGGACTCTGCTCCCATGGTCACATGAGACACTTTTATAAATTTTATATTTGTGACTGTTCCCTGTTGATTCTGTTTCTCTAGAGGACCCTAACTAATACACCAGGGAATCTGCATTTTTAATAAACTTCTCTAATTATTTCATCATTTGACCAGGTATGAAAATCACCGGATCCTCCTCAGCATATCACATAATCATGGCTATATTAATTTGAGAAATAAAAATTAGCCATCTAATGAACCCTGTCAGTTTAAATGGGAGATTACACAGTATAACATTTCTTGGAATCTGTTATTTTTTTTTGCTTTCCAGAATATTTTTTAAAAATTTCCCCTTTTTGAATAGCTGTTGCTCAGCCAGACTTACCCAAGACTGAGAATCTGCATTCACATTTGCAAGACTTTTCAGGATCCTGATATATAATTTTTCAGGCTCTGAAGGAATATTTTAACGTAAAGAACCCAAGTACTGTCCCACATTTAATCTTGTTTGGACATCAAATCTTCCTTAACCATGCTTGTTCTACTCTTTGTAGTTTGAGTTTCATTTTCACAGAGCAAAAAAGAAAAGAAAATATGCACACACACACATACACACACACACACACACACACACACACACACAACATCTCCAGTGTAGTGAAAGGGCAGACACATGAGAACTGGGAAACTGGGGGTTTTACCTTAAGTTTAGTCAGTCACACTGTGTGTGTGACTTCAGGCAAAGCTTGATATCTATTTTGACTCCATTTCATCATCTATAAAAATAGCAAAGCTCAGATCTGCCTTCATATTTGTCCTCAGAAAATGTACTTCCCATCATCATTCATTGATACAGTTTTGTAAGTATATATATATGCATGTATGTATATCCACATGTTAGCAGAGAGATCTATGTATGATTATGCAGTTATACTGCTTTTAATATTCAAGTGGTTCCAAGTCACCATCTTTTGTATTGAAGTCAGTGTTTTGTTTCCTGGCTGCTAAAGCAAATACCATGAGATGGGTTGGCTTTAAACAATGGGAATTTAATGGCTCACAGTTTTGAGACCAGATGAAGTTCAAAATTAAGGTGTCAGTAAGGCAATGCTTTCTTCCAGAAGAATGTGGCATTCTGGGGCTGGCTGTTAACAACCCTTCGTCCTTGGCTTTTCTGTTACATGGCAATGCACTTGGCAGCTTCTTCTCTGTTCCACTGATTTACAGTTTCTGGCTGCTTTCTGTGGCTTTCTCCCTCTAAGGCCTTCCCTGTAGGGCCTTAAATGATAGGATTAAGACTTAATCTTGATTGAAATGAGCTACACCTTAACTGAAGTAACCACATCAAACGATTCTACTTACTATGGATTCAATCTACATACATGAAGTTTAGGAACATGTAATTTTTTGTGTACATAGCTCCAAGCCACCATAGTCACTCTCTGGCCCTAATGTTTTTCTTTACAAGTTATTACTAGCCAACACAAAGAATGCTCATAAAGCCTATAAATCAATCATCTTTCTCACTCAACTGCGGTCATCTGCCTAAAAATCAGAGACTCTTTTGCAAGTTCTCTAGGATTGCTGATCTCTGGTTAACTTACTAGTCCCCACCATTATTGCACACCATTGCCATCAAAATCCAAAGAGCCTGGGCACTGTGTGAAAAGCAGCTATAGCTTCTATGGGGATTACAGTCCCCTAGAAGGGACCAAGAAATCTAGTGCACCTGTGTCTCCTCCTCACAACTGTAAATCCACATTGAATGGACCCTCACAGGGCAGGGAAGGCTAATCTTCTGTCTAGGTCTGCAGTTTACCAAAGTAAAAACTGCCTGAGGCTTACTGCAGCTGTTCCCTGTTAACTCCTTCACACCACACACACACACACATACACACACACACACACACACACACATACACAGCCCTCACAATGTGGCTGGTTCAGAAGGGGCTCCAACATCCAACTCAAAGACTTCTAAAACTAGGTATCTCTGAGAGCAAAGGAATCCCCTTCTTTCTCTTTCCCCACAGCCCACTTAGTTTTAAGAGAATAACTGATGTACAACCAACTACACATAATTAAAATGGGCAATTTTATCTTTTGATATACAGATATGTGTGTGTATATATGTCTGTGTGTATACATATGCATATACACATATGTGTGTGTAAGTATATATATATACACACACACATGAAGTCATCATTACAATGAAGATTAGAAACATAACCATCACCTCAAAAGTTTTTTTGTCCTTTTAATCTATCCTGTCCCTTTTTCATCTAGACTTCACCTCCTCCCCAGGAAACCACTGATCTATTTGCTGTCTATAGATTAGTTTAAATTTTCTAGAATTTTATACTGTAGAATCATACAATATGTGCCTAACCCAAGGTCACAATAATTTTCTCCAGTTTTTCCCTATGTTATGGAACTTTGCATTTTACATTTAGAACTATGATTCATTTTGAATTAATTTTTGAATACAGAGCAAGATATGGATTAAAGGTTACTTTGTTTGTTTTTGTTTTTTCTTTTTGCATATGCCTGATTATTGCTGACTGGATGAGGGACATTGTGAATATTACCATTTTGGGTGCTGGATATTTTTATATTCCAAATATATTGAAATTTGTTCTAAGATTTGGGTAAGACTTGAAACATTTAATCCTTTCTTGTTTTGCTTTTAAGCTTTCTTAGGTGGCATTAGAGAATTTTTTAGACTTGGACTAATTTCTTCCCACTACTAAGGCAAAATCCTTCCAAGTACCCTACCTAATATGCCTCATAAATTAAGAGATATTCTACTATGCTGGTGGGAACAGAAACAATTCCAGTCCTTGTGTGAGCTCTTAGAATTATCCCTCTAACCTTTTCAGGTGGCTCTTTTTCTGACTTTAGGTAGTTTCTTTTTTTTTTTTTTCATACTTAAATCATTATTTTATTTTTTTAAATATTCATTTTTTTATTAATTAAAAAAATTAACTAACACAACATTTAGAAATCATTCCATTCTACATATGCAATCAGTAATTCTTAATATCATCACATAGATGTATGATCATCATTTCTTAGTACATTTGCATCGATTTAGGAAAAGAACTAGCAAAACAACAGAAAAAGATATAGAATGATAATATAGAGAAAAAATAAAAATAATAAAAAAAATAAAAAATAGAAAAAAATATATAAAAATATATAAAAAAGAAAAAAAAGGAAAAAGAAAAAAAACCCAAAAAACCCAAAAAAACAAACAAACAAACAAACAAAACTATAGCTCAGATGCAACTTCATTCAGTGTTTTAAGATAATTACATTACAATTAGGTACTATTGTGCTGTCCATTTTTGAGTTTTTGTATCTAGTCCTGTTGCACAGTCTGTATCCCTTCAGCTCCAATTACCCATTATCTTACCCTGTTTCTAACTCCTGATGGTCTCTGTTACCAATGACATATTCCAAGTTTATTCTCGAATGTCGGTTCATATCAGCGGGACCGTACAGTATTTGTCTTTTAGTTTTTGGCTAGACTCACTCAGCATAATGTTCTCTAGGTCCATCCATGTTATTACATGCTTCATAAGTTTATCCTGTCTTAAAGCTGCATAATATTCCATTGTATGTATATACCACAGTTTGTTTAGCCACTCGTCTGTTGATGGACATTTTGGCTGTTTCCATCTCTTTGCAATTGTAAATAATGCTGCTATAAACATTGGTGTGCAAATGTCCGTTTGTGTCTTTGCCCTTAAGTCCTTTGAGTAGATGCCTAGCAATGGTATTGCTGGGCCGTATGGCAATTCTATATTCAGTTTTTTGAAGAATCACCAAACTGCCTTCCACAGTGGTTGCACCATTTGACATTCCCACCAACAGTGGATAAGTGTGCCTCTTTCTCCGCATCCTCTCCAGCACTTGTCATTTTCTGTTTTGTTGATAATGGCCATTCTGGTGGGTGTGAGATGATATCTCATTGTGGTTTTGATTTGCATTTCTCTAATGGCCAGGGACATTGAGCATCTCTTCAGTGCCTTTTGGCCATTTGTATTTCCTCTTGTGAGAGGTGTCTGTTCAAGTCTTTTTCCCATTTTGTAATTGGGTTGGCTGTCTTTTTGTTGTTGAGTTGGACAATCTCTTTATAAATTTTGGATACTAGACCTTAATCTGATATGTCATTTCCAAATATTGTATCCCATTGTGTAAGCTGTCTTTCTACTTTCTTGATGAAGTTCTTTGATGCACAAAAGTGTTTAATTTTGAGGAGTTCCCATTTATATCTTTCTTTCTTCAGTGCTCTTGCTTTAGGTGTAAGATCCATAAAACCGCCTCCAATTGTAAGTTTCATAAGATATCTCCCTACATTTTCCTCTAACTGTTTTATGGTCTTACACTTAATGTTTAGATCTTTGATCCATTTTGAGTTAACTTTTGTATAGGGTATGAGATATGGGTCCTCTTTCATTCTTTTGCATATGGATATCCAGTTCTCTAGGCACCATTTATTGAAGAGACTGTTCTGTCCCAGGTGAGTTGGCTTGACTGCCTTATCAAAGATCAAATGTCCATAGATGAGAGGGTCTATATCTGAGCACTCTATTCGATTCCATTGGTCGATATATCTATCTTTATGCCAATACCATGCTGTTTTGACCACTGTGGCTTCATAATATGCCTTAAAGTCCGGCAGCGTGAGACCTCCAGCTTCGTTTTTTTCCTCAAGATACTTTTAGCAATTCGGGGCACCCTGCCCTTCCAGATAAATTTGCTTATTGGTTTTTCTATTTCTGAAAAATAAGTTGTTGGGATTTTCATTGGCATTGCATTGAATCTGTAAATCAATTTAGGTAGGCTTGGCATTTTAACTATATTTAGTCTTCCAATCCATAAACACGGTCTGCCCTTCCATCTATTTAGGTCTTCTGTGATTTCTTTTAATAGTTTTTTGTAGTTCTCTTTGTATAGGTTTTTTGTCTCTTTAGTTAAATTTATTCCTAGGTATTTTATTCTTTTAGTTGCAATTGTAAATGGAATTCGTTTCTTGATTTCCCCCTCAGCTTGTTCATTGCTAGTGTATAGAAATGCTACAGATTTTTGAATGTTGATCTTGTAACCTGCTACTTTGCTGTACTCATTTATTAGCGCTAGTAGTTTTGTTGTGGATTTTTCCGGGTTTTCGACATATAGTATCATATCGTCTGCAAACAGTGATAGTTTTACTTCTTCCTTTCCAATTTTGATGCCTTGTATTTCTTTTTCTTGTCTAATCGCTCTGGCTAGAACCTCCAACACGATGTTGAATAATAGTGGTGATAGTGGACATCCTTGTCTTGTTCCTGATCTTAGGGGGAAAGTTTTTAATTTTTCCCCATTGAGGATGATATTAGCTGTGGGTTTTTCATATATTCCCTCTATCATTTTAAGGAAGTTCCCTTGTATTCCTATCTTTTGAAGTGTTTTCAACAGGAAAGGATGTTGAATCTTGTCAAATGCCTTCTCTGCATCAATTGAGATGATCATGTGATTTTTCTGCTTTGATTTGTTGATATGGTGTATTACATTAATTGATTTTCTTATGTTGAACCATCCTTGCATACCTGGGATAAATCCTACTTGGTCATGATGTATAATTCTTTTAATGTGTTGCTGGATTCGATTTGCTAGAATTTTGTTGAGGATTTTTGCATCTATATTCATTAGAGAGATTGGTCTGTAGTTTTCTTTTTTTGTAATATCTTTGCCTGGTTTTTGTATGAGGGTGATGTTGGCTTCATAAAATGAATTAGGTAGCTTTCGCTCCACTTCAATTTTTTTGAAGAGTTTGAGGAGAGTTGGTACTAATTCTTTCTGGAATGTTTGATAGAATTCACAAGTGAAGCCATCTGGTCCTGGACTTTTCTTTTTGGGAAGCTTCTGAATGACTGATTCAATTTCTTTAGTTGTGATTGGTTTGTTGAGGTCATCTATGTCTTCTTGAGTCAAAGTTGGTTGTTCATGTCTTTCCAGGAACCCGTCCATTTCATCTAAATTGTTGTATTTATTAGCATAAAGTTGTTCATAGTATCCTGTTATTACCTCCTTTATTTTTGTGAGGTCAGTAGTTATGTCTCCTCTTCCATTTCTGATCTTATTTATTTGCATCCTCTCTCTTCTTCTTTTTGTCAATCTTGCTAAGGGCCCATCAATCTTATTGATTTTCTCATAGAATCAACTTCTGGTCTTATTGATTTTCTCTATTGTTTTCATGTTTTCAATTTCATTTATTTCTGCTCTAATCTTTGTTATTTCTTTCCTTTTGCTGGCTTTGGGGTTAATTTGCTGTTCTTTCTCCAGTTCTTCCAAGTGGAAAGTTAATTCCTGAATTTTTGCCTTTTCTTCTCTTCTGATATAGGCATTTAGGGCAATAAATTTCCCTCTTAGCACTGCCTTTGCTGCATCCCATAGGTTTTGATATGTTGTGTTTTCGTTTTCATTCGCCTTGAGATATTTACTAATTTCTCTTGCAATTTCTTCCTTGACCCACTGGTTGTTTAAGAGTGTGTTGTTGAGCCTCCAGGTATTTGTGAATTTTCTGGCACTTCGCCTATTATTGATTTCCAACTTCATTCCTTTATGATCCGAGAAAGTGTTGTGTATGATTTCAATCTTTTTGAATTTGTTAAGACTTGCTTTGTGACCCAGCATATGGTCCATCTTTGAGAATGATCCATGAGCACTTGAGAAAAAGGTGTATCCTGCTGTTGTGGGATGTAATGTCCTATAAATGTCTGTTAAGTCTAGCTCATTTATTGTAATATTCAAATTCTCTATTTCTTTATTGATCCTCTGTCTAGATGTTCTGTCCATTGATGAGAGTGGGGAATTGAAGTCTCCAACTATTATGGTATATGTGTCTATTTCCCTTTTCAGTGATTGCAGTGTATTACTCACGTATTTTGGGGCATTCTGGTTTGGTGCATAAATATTTATGATTATTATGTCTTCTTGTTTAATTGTTCCTTTTATTAGTAGATAGTGTCCTTCTTTGTCTCTTTTAACTGTTTTACATTTGAAGTCTAATTTGTTGGATATTAGTATAGCCACTCCTGCTCTTTTCTGGTTGTTATTTGCATGAAATATCTTTTCCCAAGCTTTCACTTTCAACCTATGTTTATCTTTGGGTCTAAGATGTGTTTCCTGTAGACAGCATATACAAGGTTCCTGTTTTTTAATCCATTCTGCCAGTCTATGTCTTTTGATTGGGGAATTCAGTCCATTGACATTTAGTGTTAGTACTGTTTGGATAATATTTTCCTCTACCATTTTGCCTTTTGTATTATATATATCATATCTGATTTTCCTTCTTTCTACACTCTGCTCCATACCTCTCTCTTCTCTCTTTTCGTATCTGACTCTAGTGCTCCCTTTCGTATTTCTTGCAGAGCTGGTCTCTTGGTCACAAATTCTCTCAATGACTTTTTGTCTGAGAATGTTTTAATTTCTCCCTCATTTTTGAAGGACAATTTTGCTGGATATAGAAGTCTTGGTTGGCAGTTTTTCTCTTTTAGTAATTTAAATATATCATCCCACTGTCTTCTAGCTTCCATGGTTTCTGCTGAGAAATGTACACATAGTCTTATTGGGTTTCCCTTGTATGTGATGGATTGTTTTTATCTTGCTGCTTTCAAGATCCTCTCTTTCTCTTTGACCTCTGACATTCTAACTATTAAGTTCCTTGGAGAACGCCTATTTGGGTCTATTCTCTTTGGGGTGCGCTGCATTTCTTGGATTTGTAATTTTAGGTCTTTCATAAGAGTTGGGAAATTTTCAGTGATAATTTCTTCCATTAGTTTTTCTCCTCCTTTTCCCTTCTCTTCTCCTTCTGGGACACCCACAACATGTATATTTGTGCGCTTCATATTATCATTCAGTTTCCTGATCCCCTGCTCAAATTTTTCCATTCTTTTCCCTGTAGTTTCTCTTTCTTTTTGGATTTCAGATGTTCCATCCTCCAGTTCACTAATTCTAGCCTCTGTCTCTTTAAATCTACCATTGTAGGTATCCATTGTTTTTTCCATCTTTTCTACTTTGTCCTTCAATCCCATAAGTTCTGTGATTTGTTTTTTCAGACTTTCTATTTCTTCTTTTTGTTCAGCCCATGTCTTCTTCATGTCCTCCCTCAATTTATTGATTTGGTTTTTGAAGAGGTTTTCCATTTCTGTTCGTATATTCAGAATTAGTTGTCTCAGCTCCTGTATCTCATTTGAACTATTGGTTTGTTCCTTTGACTGAGCCATATCTTCAATTTTCCTGGCGTGATCCATTATTTTTTGCTGGCGTCTGTGCATTTAATCAGATTTCCCTGGGTGTGGGACCCAGCAGGTTGAAAGATTTTCCTGTGAAATCTCTGGGCTCTGTTTTTCTTATCCTGCCCAGTATGTGGCGCTCGTCTGTCTGCGGGTCCCACCAGTAAAAGATGCTGTGGCTCCTTTAACTTTGGAAGACTCTCACTGTGGGGGAGGGTCGCCAGCCAAAGCGGCTTGGGGAGTGCCGCTCCAAATCTCCCAGTTGGCCTGGGAATCTGTGCGTGGGGGGGGGGGCTCCGGCCACCGTGGCTTGAGGGGACTGCCTGTCCAAATCTCCCAGCTGGCCCGGGAAGGAGGGAGGGAGGGGCTCCAGCCGCCAGCCACCATGGCCCAGGGAAGCACGCGCCCCTCGGGAATCTCACCGCAGCGGATTCTCTCCGCCGGTTCAGCCGTTCCAGAATGGGGTACGCTGTCTTTTTGGTCTCTGTCATGGCTCCAGGAGCTGTTCTGTACCGTTTCTGTTTCTTTAGTAGCTGTTCTGGAGGAGGAACTAAGACCCGTGCGTCTTACTAAGCCGCCATCTTCTCCGGAAGTCCAATATGACTCGAGTCCTTTTCTGTCGGCTGGACACACATGCTTCTAATGAGACTTTTCCTTGGTTCCTTAATACTGTCTTGGAGTCTTCTTCTTCGAGCCCCACATTGGGTGCCATATGTTGCTTCTTTAACAAACAACAGGCATCAGACAATTTTATTCTTAACTAGATCCTGCTTATATACTGCAGGTTCGGTAGTTTCTTCACACATATGTGCTAAGTACTCAGCTGAAGAATCTAGGGGAGCCCTCTGCAAATCTCCCAAACTCTCTGGGCCACTCGCTCCTCTTCAGTACTCTAGCTGCCTTGGCCTCCCAGTCTCCCAGGTCTGGCTCATCTATTTGTTAAGATTCCCAGGCTCTGGGCCTGTCACAGTGGCTCAGCAGGCACAGTTCTTGCCTGCCATGTTGGAAACCTGGGTTCGTTTTCCAGTGCTTGCCCACATAAAAAAAAAAAAAAGAAAAGAAAAAGATTCCTAGGTTCTGCTTGGTTCCACCACCCTATGCTAATAACCTGTGAACATTCTTCAGGTAGTAGGCTGGGGGAATCATAGAACTCATCTTGTTTGTTCGCCATCTCTCAGGGTTCACTGGTTCACTGGTTTACTGTCATTCAGTTGCCTGAGGCTCAATATCTTGATTTTTTTTTGGTTTCATGTTTGAGAGTAAATGGGATCCCTGTTACTCTATCTTGGCCAGAAGCAGACGTTCATGCCTTATTTATTTACTATAGAAGGATAACTTACATTTCTTTCAGTTGGAAAGCCTCATCTTGTTTCACTTACACTATCTTTTATTTTTGACCCTTTACTCTTTTATATTGTTTTCAGTTATGTGAATTTTATATCTTTTGTACAGATCCTTAAAATATCTGAATTAATCATAGAGATCTTGTGTGATTTATTGATTTCTAATGATGACTCCTTTCTATTTTTATTATAACCCTTCTGCGCATGTTTGAAGCTATTATGTACCCCAGAAAAGCCAAGCCCTTTAATCTTCATTCAGCATTGCTGGATGGGGCCTTTCTGATTGTTTCCATGGACATGTGACCCACCCAACTGTGGGTGGTAACTTTTGATTAGATGGTATCCATGGAGATGTGTCTCCACCCATTCAATATGCTTACTGGAGCCCTTTAAGAAGGAACCATTTTGGAAAAATCTTGAGAGCCCATATAGCCAGAGACCTCTGGAGATAAAGAAGGAAAACACCCTTGGGGTTGCTTCATGAAACAAGAAGCCGGGGGAGAAAGCTAGCAGACTTAACCACGTGTTCTTTCAGCTGAGAGGCAAACCCCAAACAGCATTGGCCTTTCTTGAGTGAAGATAACCTCTTGTTGGTGCCTTAATTTGGACAGTTTCACAACCTTAGAGCTGTAAACATGCAAATTAAATAAATTCTGTCTTTTAAAAGTCTTTCTGTTTCTGGTATATCACATTCCAGCAGCTTTCAAACTAGAACACCTTCCCAGTTATACCATCAGAATATCATTCTTTAGAATAGGTGCAAGGGAGGTAAAGGGAGACAGGAGAGAGGATATGGAGGGCATCGAATGTATCAAAATCACCTGTGGATTTTTTCCAAACTACATCTTTGGCTCTCCAGTTTTCATATACTTCCTTTGTGGAGCATATAGTCTTCTTTAGTGACAATCCCGGCATTACTGATTAGAATGCAACTTTTACCTTAGTTGAAGTTTTGAAAATGTAGCCAGAGGATCACCTTTATGCTTGTCAAAAAGAGAGATTTCTAGGACGCATTGTAGACATTACAGAGAATCTTTGGAAATTGGGCTCAGAAATACTATTTTTAACTGACTCCCCAAGTGATTCTCCAATACATGAAGGTTTAAAAATCAGAGCTTTGGGTGGGCCACAGTGGCTCAGCAGGCAGAGTTCTTACCTGCCATGCCAGAGACTGGGTCCAATTTCTGGTGCCTGCGCATGGAAAAAAAAAAAAAATTACAGCCTTACAGTGACTTGAGGAAGGAATTTTCCTTTGAACCATATTCCATTTCGGGGCTTTTATTTATGAGAAAATATCTTTTCTTGTTCTCTAAGTGTTTTAAAAATCTCCTTTCCTATTGTCTATGATATATGCTCAACTATTCCTAGAAGTCCTTTCTTTTATTGGTTTTGGAATTCCAAATCAATATAGTCATATAGTCAGATTAATTATGCATATATAGAGCCATAATATATAGTTACAAGAAAAGATGGGGATAATTTAGGCCTAAGAACTTCACAAACTTCTGAATTGTATAAAAGACTCACATTTTTACAAACAGAATGAAATTATCCAACACTTTCATATATGAAATTTCCAAAAATGTGCTTGCTGCATTACATTTCCAAGAAATATGATTCACCTCATAGTGCTAGATATCTAGTTTAGAAAGTTATTTTTTGAAAAGTGTTTATCATGATTTTACATATCTAAATTTCAAATTATTTGGATTTTACTGAACATATATATTCATGCAGTGCAAATGGGGTATCTCCAGAATAGGGGACTATATGGGACATTAAATATTATAACCAAAATCACTAAATTTATATTAGAAATATTAACATTATCAAAATTTTTCTTTAAACTATTGTTAGCCTGGCTTATAAAGGGAATCAGATAAAAGTACAATATTTGGAAATCTATTAGATTTGTTCATTATTTATTGTTGTAATAAAGCAAATGGAAATCCTACCTCCCTATTTAGACCTTTAAGTTCTTATTTATTCTTTCAATGATTATAACCTGGGGTAAAAGCTAGAAAACATTAAAAAATTAAATTTCAGGTAGAAGTATTATTATTTTACTTTCAAGTAAGGGGAAACACTATGAGTTACTGGCAATCCAATGGAAAAATGTCTTATAGTAAATAGTGCTACCTTTTATTGTTGGCATAAAAGTCCCAGCTCTGAGAGTAACCTAGAAAGCACTGTGAAGGGTTTTCTGTGAAAAGAAATAAAATCAAATGCTCAATGTTAACACTAGAGTATAATCCAGATTCACGATTGAGTAGGAATCATCACATCCTACTTTTTATTGTCAGGATATTAAAATCAAATAGGATTAAGTTAGGAATGATGACATAACTGAAGACCTTTGGCTTGGTGTTCTTCATTTCATGCAACCTCTCAAAGATATTTTTATCGCTATATTTGATTATATGCATTGAAAATGCTTCTTCAAATTCTACAGGATATTAAATCTCTACAATAGGGTAAAGCACTCTCTTAGACACTTTTGCTATTTCTCTGTTCAAGAAGGGGCAAACAGAGCATGTCAAGATCCTTGATCAGAATGTTCTGAATATCTCTAATCTAGCTGAATCTAAGTATTACCAAGATATCTTAACAGTATTTCACTTTTAAAGACTGACATACATATATTGTTGTAAACATTTACTCATTTATTCATTTATTTAACAAAAATATCTGGAGTACCAATTATGAGCACCTATAAGATGCTGCAGATTTAAACCTGCTTTTAATATTCACTATTAGTTCATTCATATTGCTCCAAACAAGGGCAAAAGAAATGCTGTACTATTTACCAACTTCCTATTTTCATTGTGCTAGTTCATGTACTAGTCTATGTTATCCTAAATAAGGATAATAGAAATGCTTTATTACTTACCTCTCATTCAGTAAGGGTCTCTTCTATGAAATCTTTCCTAATCATACCAAATAGAAATTTTGCTTCTCTTCCCTATTGCATATGTTCTTAAACCAATCCTATATTTAATTAATTTATTTTAGCATCTTATATTTCAATTTAGTCCACACACTCTCAAAGATCAGGGGCCCTGATGACAAACCTTCTTTTATTCATTCATTCATTCACATTTACTTATTCAACAGGAAAGATATTATATATTACAAAACACAAAGATAAATAAGACACAGCTGCCATCATCAGTTGGTTTTAGTTTAATTAGTGAAATAAGACATGTAAAGTAAATACCATGCATGATCCCTATAAATTTTCTTACATTTAAACATGTGTAAACTTGAGATGAAGGTTTTTCCTAGCATTCCTGTTCCCGTTATGTGCATACCTCACACAATTTAACACAATGTCATGAACAAAATAGGGAATAAATAAATAAATGTATTGACCGTATATTTTTGAAAGAAGTTTTTAAGATTTTGATGTTAGGCCCACCAAATTTCTTTTTTTGCTCATGCATTTCCTAAAGCTAACCAGTGTGATGCTTTGTAACATTTGCATTTTCAGATTCTGGTGGCTCATAATTAAAACAGAGACAAATCCTAATAAAGATACAACATATGTTGTTGAAAAAGCTCTGGGTTTCAAATAAGGGCATCTGCTCTTAACTTTGGCTCCTACATTTCTTAATTGTGTGATCTGGGTCAACAACCTGTCTGTGGGTCTGTTTCCTTATTTGTAAAACAGGGATAATAATAGCCACTCACCATGCATCTGCATGGCCCTCAGTCATGATTCCCAGCTCTGAGAAAGTGGTGACCTATGCAGCCGGGTCAAAATATCTGCCCCCAGCCCATGAAGGCATATGAAGACCTGCTGCCATAGCTCTGTGCATGTGCACAAATGCCCTAGACCAGTGCACACCAGGGTTACGCCCCCCCCAAACCTGTGCACCTGCACAGCTACATCCTCCCTGGCTGCTGGGCACCAATGCTCACCAGCACCAGTGTGACATCCCCAACCTGCGCCTATACCTAGGCTGCAACACATCACCACACTGTTGTGCCCCACCCCATACCCTGCATCCTTCTGAAAACAGAAGGCTTTAGACTACTGAAGAAAATCAACTCCAAAAGTAAGTAAATCAAGATATTTACATGTAACAAAAACAACAAAAGATCACTATGCATATCACAATGCAGCAGATACAGCCCAGCCTAATGACCAAATTAAAACACGGAGAAGACACAGACATTGGAACAACTAATCAAGGATGTTCTTAATCTCACAGAGATTAAAGATTCAATTGACCAAATAAAAAACATACTAGAGGCACAAAACAGCAGATCTGAAGAGATAGAAGAAGGAATAAGTGATATAGAGGACAGGATAACTGGTTTCGAACACTCAAAATAGCAAATGGCAAAAAAGATGGAAAAATCAGAATTGGATCTCAGGGAAATGATAGACAAAACAAAGCATACATATATAAGAATCACTGGTGTCCCAAAAGGAAAAGAGAGGAGTAAAGGGCTAGGAAGGGTAGAGGATATAATGGGGGGAAACTTCCCAACCTTATAAAGGCATATATACAAGTCAAAGGAGCCAAATGAACTCCAAACAGAATAAATCCAAATAGGTCTTCCCCAAGACAGATACTAATCAATCTGCCAAATATTGAAGACCAGCAGGAAATGCTGAAAGTGGCAAGAGAAAAACGATCTACTACATACAAGGGAAACCACATAAGACTGAGTTCAGACTACTCAACTGGCACCAAGAAGGTGAGAAGACAGTGGTATGATATATTTAAGATCCTGAAAGAAAAGGACTTCCAGTCAAGAATTCGGTACCCAGTTAAACTGTCCTTCAAAATGAGGGACAGATTAAAATATTCACAGACACACAAATCCTGAAAGAATTTGTCAACAAGAGACCAATCCTACAAGAAATACTAAAGGGAGTCCTGCAAGTTGAATAAAAAAGACAGGAGAGAGAGGTCTGGAGGAGAGCACAGAATTGGAGAGTACCAGTAAGGGTAACTTAAAGGATAAAAAGAGAAAGAGGGAAAAGAATATGTATTTCTGTCAAATAAAATAAAAAAAAGATAAGATGGTGGATTCGAGAAATGACTTTTCAGTAAGAACTTTGAATGTTAATGGACTAAACCTACCAATTAAAAGATACAGATTGGCAGAATGGATTCAGAAATATAATCCAGCTATATGGTGCTTACAAGAGACTCATCTTAGATACAAGGATACAAATAGATTGAAAGAGAAAGGATGGAAAAAGATTCTCCATGCAAGTTGTTAAAAAAAGAAGGCAGGAGTACCTACACTAATATCAGACAAAATACTTTAAATGTAAAGACATCATAGGAGACAAAGAAGGACACTATATATTAATTAAAGGGACAATACACCAAGAAGATATAACAATCATAAATGTATAATGTATACGCTCCCAATCAAGGAGCTCCAAAGTACATGAGACAGACATTGGCAAAACTGAAGGGAGAGAAGGATGTTTCAATGATAGTAGTAGGAGATTTCAATACACCACTCTCCTCTATAGATAGAACAACCAGACAGAACATCAAAAGGGAAACAGAGAAGTTAAACAACTTGATAAATGAATTAGACCTAATAGACATATATAGGTCATTACACCCCAATACACAAGGATATACATTCTTTTCTAATGCTCATGGAACATTCTCCAGAATAGATCATATGCTGGGGCACAAAACAGATCTTTATAAATTTAAAAATATTGAAATAACTCAAAGGACTTCCTCTGATCACAATGGAATGAAGCTGGATCTCAATAACCACCAAAGAACAAGAACATTCACAAATATATGGAGATTAAATAACACAATCTTAAACAACCAGTGGGCTGAAGAAGAAATTGCTACAGAAATCATTAGCTGTCTAGAGATGAGTGAAAATGATAATACAACTTACCAGAACTTATGGGATGTGGCAAAGGCTGTGCTGAGAGGGAAATATATCGCCCTATAAATGCATATATTAAAAAAAAAATGAAAAAACAAAAATCGAGGATTTAACAGCTTATTTGGAGGAACTTGAGAAAGAACAGCAAACTAACCCTGAAGCAAATAGAAGAAGAGAAATAACAAAGATTAAAGCAGAGATAAATGAATGGGAGAACAAAAGAACAATAGAAAGAATCAATAAAACCAAAAGTTCGTTCTTTGAGAAATCAATAAAATTGATGGGCCACTAGCAAGACTGACAAAGAAAAAAGAGAGCGGATGCAAATAAACAAAATCAGAATGAGAAGAAAAATCAGGTGCATTACCACAGGCCTGAAGAAATAAAAGAAATCATAAGAGGATACTATGAACAACTGTATGCCAACAAACTAGACAACTTAGATGAACTGGACAAATTGCTGGAAACACACAACAAGCTACAGTGACTCAGGAAGAAATAGAAGATCTCAACAAACTAAGCACAAGTAAAGAGATTTAATCAATCATCAAAAATCTTCCTACAAATAGAAGTTCAGGGCCAGATGGCATCACAGGGGAATTTTATCAAACATTCTAAAAAGAACTAACATCAATCCTGCTCAAACTTTTCCAAAAAATTAAGAAAAAAGCAACTCTACCTAGCTCATTTTATGAAACTAATATCATTTTAACACCAAAATCAGGTAAAAATGCTATAAGAAAGGAAAACTACAGCCAATCTACCTAATAAACATAGATGCAAAAATTCTCAAGAAAATATTAGCAAATCGAATCCAACAACACATTAAAACAATTATACACCATGACCAAGTGGAGTTTATACCAGGAATGCAAGGATGGTAAAACACAAGAAACTCAATTAATCTATTACAGTACATTAACAAATTGAAAGGGAACAATAACATGATCATCTTGATTGATGCTGAAAAAACATTCAACAAAATTCAACATCTTTTTCTGATAAAAACAATACAAAAGATAGGAATCAAAGGTAACTACATCAATATATAAAGAGACTATAAGAAAAAGTAATAGCCAGCATTATACTCAATGGAGAGAGACTGAAAGATTTCCCCGTAAGATCAGGAATGAAACAAGGATGCCCCCTGTCACCACTATTATTCAACATTGTGCTAGAAGTTCTAGCTAGAGCAATCAGGCAGGACAAAGAAATAAAAGGCATCCATATTGGAAAGGAAGAAATAAAACTTCCATTATTTGCAGGTGACATGATACTATACTTGGAAGATCCTGAGAAATCTACAGCAAAGTTACTTGAGCTAATAAACAAATTCAGCAAGGTGGTGGGATATAAAATTAATGTGAAAAAAATCAGTAAAATTTCTATACACAAGCAATGACATAATTGAGGAGTCAGTTAAGGAAAAAATTCCATTCAAAATAGCAACTAAAAGAATCAGATATTTAGGACTGAACTTAACTAGGAATGTAAAGGACTTGTATACAGACAGCGATGTAACATTGCTAAAAGAAATCAAAGGAGATCTAAATAGGTGGAAAGACATTCCCTGCTCATGGATAGGAAGGCTAAATATAGTTAGGATGGCAATTCTCCCCAAATTGATCTACAGATTCATCAAAATACCAATCAAAATTTTAACAACCTTCTTTGCAGACTTGGAAAAGTTAGTTACCAAATTTATCTGGAAGGGAAAGAGACCCCGTGTTCTAGCTTGCTAGCTGCAGGAATGCAATATACCAGAAACAGAATGGCTTTTAACAAGGGGAATTAATAAGTTGCTAGTTTAAAGTTCTAAGGCTGAGAAAATGTCCCAATTAAAACAAGTCTATAGAAATGTCCAATCAAAGGCATCCATCCAGGGAAAGATACTTTGGTTCAAGAAGGCCGATGAAGTTCAGGGTTTCTCTCTCAAGTGAGAAGGCACATGGTGAGCACTGTCAGGGCTTCTCTCTCAGCTGAAAGGGCACATGGCAAACACTGTATCATCTGCTAGCTTTCTCTCTTGGCTTCCTGTTTCATGAAGCTCCCTGGGAGGTGTTTTCCTTCTTCTTCTCCAAAGGGTGCTGGCTGGTGGACTTCTGCTTCTTGTGGCTATGTCGTTCTGCTCTGCTCTCTCTGAATCTCCTTCATTCTCCAAAATGTTTCCTCTTTTATGGGACTCCAGAAACTTCTCAAGACCCACCCAAATAGGTGGAGACATGTCATCACCTAATCCAGTTTAACAACCACTCTTGATTAAATCACATCTACGGGGAGAAGATCTGATTACAGTTTCAAACATACAGTATTGAATAGGAATTATTCTGCCTTTATGAAATGGGATTTTGACTAAAACATGGCTTTTCTAGGGGACATACATCCTTTCAAACCAGCACACCCCAAATAGCTAAAAGTATCCTAAGAATGAAGAATGAAGTGGGAGGATTAACATTCCCTGACTTTAAAACCTATGATAAAGCCACAGTGGTCAAAACAGCATGGTACTGAAACAAAGATAGAAGCACTGACTAATGAAATTGAACCAAGAGTGTAGAAATAGATCACCAAATTTATGGTCAACTGATTTTTGACAAGGCCCTCAAATCATCTGAACTGGGACAAAATAGTCTTTTCAATAATTGGGCATGGAAGAATTGGATATTAATAGCCAACTGATATTCAAAAGAATGAAAGAGGACCCTTCCTTACACCTTATACAAAAATTAACTCAAGGTGGATCAAACACCTAAATATAAGAACTAGCACCATAAAGCTTCTAGAAGAAAATGTAGGGAGACATCTTCAAGACCTAGTAATAGGAGGTAGCTTCCTCAACTTTACACCCAAAGCACAAGCAACAAAAGAAAAAATAGATAAATGGGAACTCCTCAAAATCGAATGTTTCTGCATCTCAAAAGACTTTGTCAAAAAGGTGAAGAGGCAACCAACTCAATGGGAGAAAATATCATATCAGACAAAGGTTTGAAACTCTGTGTACACAAAGAAATCATACAACTCAACAACAAAAGAACAAACAACCCAGTTACAAAATGGGCTAAAGATATGAATAAGCATTTTTCTGAAAAGCAAGTACAAATGGCTCAAAAGCACATAAAGAAATGTTCATTTTCAATGGCTATAAGGGAAATGCAGATCAAGACCACATTGAGATATCATGAAAGAGGGCCTTAAATCTTGTATAGCCTAATGTAATGCTTGGATACATACTATAGTATATTAAGCTGATAATCAAAAGTATTAGCAAAGTCCCTTGAGGGATGAAAGAAAAAAATATGGAACTATTAAACTTTGCCACCAGGAAATCCCCTGATACTGTGTCAAACTTTAGGGGCACCCAAATCAATAGGCCAGTCCTTGATCTTGAGGCGTATTCTTGTGAAGCTTATGTGAGTAGTGGAGAAGTTTAGCCTACCTGTAGGCATGCCTAAGAGTTACCTCTACAGGACCTCTTCTGCTGCTCAGATGTGACCTCACTCTCTCTAAGGCCAACTCTGCAAGTGAAATCATTGCCCCCCCCCCCCCCCCACCATGTGGGACATGACATCCAGGGGTGAAAGTTTCCCTGGCAATGTGGAAGATGACTCCCAGGGATGAATCTGGCCCTGGTACTATGGAATCAACAATTCCAAAAAAAAAAAGAAAAAGAAAATAATAGCCACCCAGTAAGGCTGTTGTGAGCACAAATGAAGGAACATGTTTGAAAGCATTTGGTAAACTGCAAAGCATTTTAAAAGTGATACTGTAAGAGCTCACAAGCTGCTTATGGTCAGTTAAAGGGTACCATATAAAACATACTAAGAACTTTACTTTCTACTATTCACTATCAGCCTGACCTGTACTGACACCTTACCAATTCAGAAAAGTCAAATTTTGTCATTGAATCTTAACTGTTTAACCACAATGTGAAAAAAATGCTATATATAACAAAAAGCTTAGTGGAATCTAGCATTCCATGACCCCAAGAATAGGTGTAAAATCTTCAGAAATCTTTATGATAAAGGTAATAAGCAAAAATAATAGTGCATTCTCACATTAATTGTAGTTCTCAACTATAAAATGATTTTTATGTGCCAAGCAATGCATAAAGCCTTTATGGACATTATCTTACTTATGGAAATCTCAAGGTACAGTCAGAAGATGTTGCACTCACTTGGACTGTACCATAGTATAATGGCCAAGAATGGGTTCTGGGGTTAAAGACATAGATTCAATCCAGGCTTTATCCCTTAAAATAAACAAACAAACAAACAAAAAAAGTCTAGTGTAAGTCACTTTTTTATAAGGTTTCGGGAGGATTAAATCTAGTAATGGATGCAGAACATATGTAGAGTGTCTGGCTCAATGAATGATGTGATTTTTTATTTTGTTTTGTTTTGTTTTTCAGCTCCTTCACCCACAAGTAGATTATCTTGGGCAAACTATCTAACCCCTCTGGACATGAATTTCCTAATCTATAAAATGGGGATATACTGCCTATGTCATTGTACTTATGTGAGTATTAAATGAAATAATGTGCAAACTGGAAAACACTACAGACATTTTAATTCACATTATTACCTTATTCTTTTTTGTCTGCTATTGTTCTCTTCATGCCAACCACAGTAAACTACCAAGATGTCTTCTGGAAGTAAACTCTGGATTGCATTAAAATTCCATGAAAACTGCACATTTGATCACCCAAGCAGTTGTTTCCCTGTGCTATTTTTGCTTCAAAGCAGCAGCAGCAGCAGCCCGAGAGTCATCTAATTGGATACTATGATACCATGTGGGCTAGTGTCAGCAATCCTTAATTTGTAGTAATCTGCAAGGTATCTGGGACCCATCTTTTCCTCTGCTGATTCACTGGATGGGGAGAAAGGCATTTCCAGATGCTGTCCATTCAATATCCACCAGGCCTGAATATGAATACAAGAGGGATCAATACAAGTTCCTTCCTCATCATAAGGAGCTAGGGAGCAGGGAGACAGCTTGTTGAAGTGAATGAGCATTATAGGGGGAGCTGAAATAATAAGACCCTTTTTCTGCTCCCAGTTTTTAAGGCCTGGGTTCACCAACATGTATTTGAGCAACTTTTCCTCCTCCTTAGCAGCATGCACACATTAGGCCATTCAGAAGTTAAGAAAATTCAAGACATACTGAATTCAGTGCTATTTCTTGACTAGAAGCCAAGTTATTTATTCATCGTCTAATGAATACCTGTATCCAAACTAAAGGAAGTATGCTGTTTAATAGCCCTCATAAAACTCCTAAATTCAATGAACGTAAACATTAGTACTAGGTGGTAAGAGTGGTTGATCTTCTAAGGACAGAATTTGCCTAAACTTTTTTACATAATGTTTTCCTCTTGGGGTCTGGTTGGAATGAGAAACTGTGAGGAGTCTATATAAATATAGAGGCAATGTGGATAACCAGAGGGTTTACTAGGATCCACATGTATGACATGAATACCTAGAAATATATATACATGCAATCATAAATTGAGGAATCAGTGGGAAATTATTGCAATAATTTTTAAAACCTTTAAAATTTCATAATTTTCATAAACAATCTATTAATAGTAATGCAACCAAATGAATAGTGTATGTTACAGCAGCATGTAAACTGTAAAATATTTTGCCAGTATTTTAGTTTGCTAAATGCTGTCAGAATGTAATATACCAGAAATGGAACAGCTTTTACAAGGGGAATTTATTGTTATAAATTTACCATTCTAAGACCATAAATATGTCTAAATCAAGGCATCCAAAAAAAGATACCTTGACTCAAGAAAGGCCGATGTCTGTCACATGGGAAGGCCATGGCTGGTGTCTGCTGGTCCTTGTCCTGGTTCCATTGCTTCTAGCTTCTGATGCTAGCATTTTCCTTTTTAAGCATTTGTGGGCCTTTACTTAGCTCCTCTGGGACTCAACTTAGGGTTCTGGCTTGCTTAGTTTCTCATGGGAAGGTACATGGTAATGTCTGCTGGGCTCTGCATCTCCAAACATCCATGTCTAGGCATCTGTTCTCTCTGTCGGTACTCCAAGCATCTCCAAATGTCTGCGTATCTGTCAGCTCTGAAGCAACTGTGTTTTGTCCAAAATGTCTCTCCTTTTAAAGGACTCTAGCAAACTAATCAAGAACTACCTTCAATGGGAGGAGTCCATCTCCATCTAATCAAAAGGTCACACCCACAATTAGGTGTGTCACAGCTTCATGGAAGTAAACTAATCAAAAGGTCACACCCACACTTGAGTGGGTCAGTCTTCATGGAAACAATCCAATCAAAGGTATCCACCTTGCAATATTGAATCAGGATTAAAGGACGTGGCTTTTCTGGGGAATATCACACTTTCAAACTAGCACAGCCAACGTGAGTTATTATGCCTCTTACTCCTACCTAAAGACAATGGAGTCAGTGATATTTACAAATTATTCAATGGACTACACATTAACCTTCTTTTAAGACTCAGCTTAGGCATTCCTCATTCTGGATCAACTCATCTACCACCATCCAATTAGAAAAAATCACTTTCTTCCTACATTCTTACTATCTCTGTTACAACATTTGTCATTCTCTAGGTATTAGATTTACATATGTATATGCCTGGTTTGCAGAAAAGATTACAATTTCCTAGAAGGCAGGCTTCATCCTGTTCATGTTTGGGCAAAGCCACCTCTACTTCCACACTAGGAGTTTACATCTAATTGGTATTCAATGATTTTTAAAACAATGTTACTGGTGATCTCAGTTAGATTTTAACTATTGTGCTACTTATTTTCTGACCCTTAAGTCAAAATAATTATGTTCCCTACCCTGACCCCTTATACACATATCTGTTATCTACAATGGACACATGCAGCCAGATTTATTTTGTGCCTTTCTCTAAGCTACACAGGACATTCTCTCCTGCAGTTTTTAGGGTGATACTTTCTCTCTATGCTATCTCTGGTAAGTGGCATGCAGTACTTTTCCCTAGTGAGAAGGAAGTCAATAGGCTGTATTTTACTGTGACAGCTGGGCCATTTGACTTGAGCCTTATTACACTTGATGGTTACCTTTAGGGAATGTCCTTTTCAACTGTTTGTTTTTTTAAATCTCTTGTCAGCTCAAAGCATGGAAAACAAAGGGGAAACCCTGAATTTACTAATGTGGACCCAGAATATGGAAAACATTTATTCAAACATGGGTCCAAGAAGATATTTAAGTCCAGTGAAATCCAAAGATATTTACTGAGTACCAGTTAGATGCAAAGTACCTAAACAACATGAGAATGACACAAAAACGAATAAACTCTAGCAGGCTTCTCATGAAAATCAGAATTATACTTGGGAAATAATAAATACACATGTGAAAAAGCTGAAATTATCTGAACTATTTAAAATGGAAGACGATATAAAGGTTTCTCAAAATATCCAATTTCCGCAAGAGTTTAGTAATGGCCACTCATTTCGGGAAGGCAATTTGGCTGTATTTATCAAGCCATTTACTGGGTTCTTCATTGGGTATACTATTGACATTTCAGACATCATAATTTTTAATGCGCATGATCTTCATAAGCATTGCCAGAGATTTAGTACCCCTGATCCTTGGATGCTGTCACTATGATAACCCAAAGTTCCTCCAAATATTTCCGAATGACCCCTACTGTATCATCCTTGATAATGAACCAAGGATGATATATCGGCAAGATAAGCTAGGCTATGCTATAGTAACAAACAACTTCAAATCTCAGGGACTTAATACAATAAAAGTTAATTTCTCTCCACTCTACATATCCAAAACACGTCAAGAAAAGTATACTGTTCCTTATAATTATCAGAGGTCCAGGCTATTGAGGTCCATTGCAATATGTATATCTATAATCAATATGGCAATGAGGATCACACCAGGATGTATTGGAGAGAAGAGGCAGGAGAGTGAAGGCATTGCAGCTGCAGATATTAGAAAGAGTCAGCAAAGTACAGTTCTTGAAGGTTAGAGGCACACCTTGGTCTCATGAAGAAAAGAAGATAGTGCCAAATTAAGGAAACCCACCAAGAAGCCATGTATGCAGGAAGCAAACTGTCTCTGCAGCAATGTTGAGAAAAAAATAAAAGACTGAAGAGTAAAATCCAGAAACCGACTATGCTGTTAGCTGTGGAGAAAAGAAAGTTAAATGAATCTATACACTAATCCCCGAATCACAGGCTTGTAACTTGGCTCTGGCTCTGTTTTGATGTAAACCTCCTCCTTCTAATGGTAGGAAAGCTTATTCTTGCAAAGACATATTATAAAAAAAAGGAACTAGAACAAGACATTCAAAGATACACCACAGGAGGAAAAAAAAAAAGGAAGAAACAAAAAGAAGGGTAGAATTATAATAACATCCAGAAATATATTGCCATGGAGTACTTAAATTATGACCAAATATTTTACTCCAAACTCTGAAAACATAATGAAGTAATCATCTCTATGAAGCAACAGTTTAAAGCCCAAACGTTAGAGCTGAGAACATAAAACATTTAGAAGAAAATCGAGGGGGATATTTTAAGGACCTTGTGATAGGAGGTGGATTCCTAGACCTTATACCAAAGCATGAGCAATGAAAGAAGAAATAGATAAATGGGATCTTCTAAAAACTGAACATTTTTACGTTTCACAGGACTTTGTCAGGAAAGTAATAAGGAAGCCTCCACAGTGGGAGATAATATTTGGAAAGCACATATCAGATAAGAGTTTAATATTCAGAAATATAAAGAGATCCTACAACTCAACAACAAAAAGGCCAATTAAAAAATGGGCAAAAGACATGAACAGTTCTCCAAAGAGGAATACAAATGGCTCAACATATGAAAAAATGCTCAACTTCACTTGTGATTAGAGAAATGCAAATCAATATCACAATGAGATATCATCTCATGCCTACTAGAACAATCATTATTTAAAAAAAATAAAATAGAAAACGAAAAAGTTGGAGAGGATGTGGAGAAATAGGTACACTCATTCCCCATTGGTGGGAGTGCAGAATGGTGTAGCCACTCTGGAAGGCAGTTTGGCATTTCCTCAGGAAGCTAATATAGAATTGCTGCATGAGCCAGCAATCCCATTACTAGATATATATTCAGAGGAACTGAAAGCAGGGATATGAATGGACATTTGCACATCGATGTTTATAGAAACACTGTTTATAATTTTCAAGAGATGGAAACAACTCAAATGTCCATCAATAGACACTTGGATAAACTGTGATATATACATACAATGGGATATTGCACAACTATAAGATAAAATAAAGTCATGAAGCTTGCAACAATGTGGGTGAAACTTGAGGACATTATGTTGAGCAAAATACGCCAGAAACAAAAGGACAAATACTGTGTGGTCTCACTAATATGAACCAACTGTAATGAACAAATTCTGAGAGCTAAAGTTGAGGGGATAGCAAGAGGGTAGAGTTTGGGCACTTGATGCTGAAAGAGTACAGAATACTCAGCATGGTTGATTGCAAAGATCCAGAAATGGATAGCGTAATATTATGTGATGATTGTGCAATATTGCAAGTCTAATGAACAAAGCAGAAGGTGAGTATGGTCGAAAAAGAAAGGCTAAGAACATGTAAGACAACAGAAGGAAAGAGACTAAAAACTGGGACTGTGTAACATAGAAAAGCCTAGAGCAGATAATGGTGATTAAACGTATGAATATAAGAAAGTTTTTATTTGAGGAAGAACAACTGAAGTGCATCATTATAAGGTGTTAAAAATAGGATGGTCCAGGGGTGAAAGTCTCCCTGGTGGTATGGGAGATGACCCCAGGAGTAAGACGAGCCCTGGTACCATGGGATCAACAATTCTATCCTGACCAAAAGGAGGAAAAGAAGTGTAACTAATAAAGTCTCAGTGGCTAAGAGAGTTCAAATAGAGTTGACAGGCTACTCTGGATGTCACTCTTATGCAAGCTTCAGTTAGACCTTGCTATCCCTATCATAACTTACCAAACCCCAAGCAAAACGTTCCAGCCAATCCTAAAAAATACCTAGGGCAATATATAAGATTCTACAAAGGTTCCAGGTACTAGGGTAACTTTCCAGAAACCTACAACCTCCAGATGGGTCCCCAGAACAGAAAAGTCCTGAAACCTAGAGAGCTCAGCCTCTCCAGAACATTAGCTAGTTCCATCTCCCTACCCCATATTACTGACAGCCCCTTCCAACATGAAGTTAGAATAGCCATAGCTCAAATGACCCTAAAGAGAGGGCTAGAAAGATCAAAGGTGATGGTGGAGTTATACAGAGAAAGTAAGCCTTAACAAATGAATATGATTGCTGACTCACTAAATTGATATTTCTTTTAGTCTCCAGTATCTAAAGCAGCTAGAAGTAAAAACCTAAAACTGTGGAATTGTAACCCATACCAAACCCTCAAATCTATTCTACAACTAATTATTGTGCTATCTAAAATTGTGAAATTGTAACCCATACCAAACTCTGAAATTTTTTCTACAACTAACTGTTGTGGTGTGCTTTGAAATTTATTGATTTTTTGTATATATGTTATTTTTCACAAAAAAGAAAAAGAAAGCTGATTGTGATGATAAAAAAAAATATTTATTCCTTCTAGCCTTCTATATTCTGGAGAAGCTAGAAGGAAAAATCTGAGACGATAGTATGATACCCCATGACAAATTCTGTGATCTGTCCTGTAACTATTTGATGAAGAGTGCTTTGAAAACTATTGCTTTTTTCATTCTTTGCTTTGTATATATGTTAAATTATACAGTAAAAAAGTTTTTAAAAAATGGGATGTTATATGAAATAAAGCACAATCAATATAAACTGAGGTCTATGGGTAACAGTAACATAGTAGTGTTCTTTCATTAATTGTAACAAAAGCAATATACCAAAGGTACATGTCAATAAATAGAGAGATATAATGAAGGGGTATGGGATTCTTGTTTTCTCTTTTTTCTTCTTTTTCTATTTCTTTTCTCTTTGTGGAAGTAATGGAAATGTTCTCATATAGATTGTGATGGCAAATGCATAACTATGTGATTGTGTCATAGGGATAAATATGTGATTACACCATAGGGAAGTAGAATAGTGCACCCCTCTGGAGGGCAGTGTGGTGTTTTCATCAGAGGCTAGATGTGGGGTTGCCACATAATCATGCAATCCCATTATTAGACAAAGACTTGGAAGAACTGAAAGCAGGGATATGAATAGACACTTGCACACTGGTGTTTATGGCGGCATTTTTAACAATGTGCAATGGAGGTGGCCTAAGGGTATGTTTACTAATGCACAGAAGGGCAAAATGTGCTGTGTACATATGATGTAATAATGAGTAGCTGCCTGAAGGAATGAAGTTGTCTGGCATACAACTAGGAGAATAAACCTTGAAGACATTATATTGAGTGAAGTAAGGCAGAAATAAAGGACAAATGATGTATGATCTCACTGATATGGGCTAAGCTGAGCAAATGCTGAGAACTGAATTCGGGTGCATAGGTTGTCAGAGGATATAGAAAGTGGGCAGAGATTGGGTGATCAATGATTAAGGAGTCCAAATTTGTTCAAATAGGCTTATTGTAAAGGTTCCTAGGTTGCAAGCTCTTATAGCAGTCACATCTATTTCTGAGTTTTAATTATTTATTTCTAAATTCTGAGATGTTTGTGCTCTTTGCATATAATCTGGTAGCTCCCTGAAACATTAGGTATCTGAGGGATACCGGAGACTCAGAATTAGAGTTCTGCAGCTCTGAAAGTCAGCATTACTCCATACAGCAATTGTTAAAGCAGGTAAAAAAAAAAAAAGAGATCAGACTCCAATTAGAAATATGAATGTTACGGACCTGGTTGGTACCAATGTACGTCAGAATATAGGGTAAAAGATGATATTGTCTGTGTTTAAAACTTCAATTTCTGTAGAATCTACGGGAAGACATATTTATTTGGTCCTAAATTGAAATCTTCGGTAGCATACTATTTTTGTAATCTATCTGCTCAGTTTATTTAAACAACTGTATTAGCTAGGGTTCTCTAGAAAAATAGAATCAGCAGGAAATAGCCATAGATAAAAAATTTATAAAAGTGTCTCATGTAACCATGGGAGCATAGAGTCCAAAATCCAAAGGGCAGGCTGTGAAGCTGATGATTGGATGAACTCCACAGGAGAGGCTCACCGGCTGAAGCAGGAAGAGAGACTGTCTGTTCTGAATCCTCCTTAAGAGCTTTCCAGTGATTAGATTAAGCATTACTCATTGCAGAAGACACTCCCCTTGGCTGATCACAAATGCAATCAGCTATGGATGCAGTCAATGTGATCATGATTTAATTCTATGAAATGTCCTCATAGTAACAGACAGGCCAGCACTTGCCCAACCAGACAAATGGACACCACCTGGCCAAGGTGACTCATGAACCTGACCACAACAGTCCACACCTTGTCAATTTGGCCGCTGACATCATCTTTAACTATACTTAATCTCTAAATAGAAAACAATAAAGACATATTTTGTTCCTTGCTAAACAATACTCAACAGTCTCACGTACAATGGGAAATGTATTAAATCTCCCCAGAATAGGATGCAAGTCCTGGGGTAATATTCATTATTAAACTTGGTATTTTACAACTTAAATACTACAATGTGAACAAAACAGCATTACAGTCCTTATTTTTGTAACTGATTATGTGGTCGTAGTTCATATTGATCACTACCTTCTTCCAGTACCCTTTCCATGTTCCCTTTACCCTCAGCAAGCACTTCAGCTGGCCATGGTTCTTTGCCTGGTGGGGTGACCCAAACCTTCATTCCTGAAGTTTCAGAGCCATTGGTAGTCCTGCCTGGATTGGGTTGTTGCAGTTTTCCATTGATTTTAATCACTGGGCATGGTAGTACTAAAAGATGCCCGAGAGGATCTCCTATATTCCAGGAAAACACTTCTTTACCTCCATCATGTAGTTGCAGTCCTATTTCCCCTTTATAGTCCGGGTCAATCACCCCAGCCATAAAGTAATCCCCTTCTTGGTTTGTGGATCCAAGCGCATGAATAGCACAATGTGATCAGGTGGCAGCCTTCGATTCAATTTCAAAGGAATTACTGTTGTTTCTCCTGGTGGAAGCACTCCCCCTTCTGGAACTAAAATCTGTAGACCAGTGGAGCTCAAGGTCACAGGGACAGGAAGCAAAAATTTGCCTAGTGGATTGCTAGGGGCAATAGTGAGTGGTGCCACTCCCATTTCCACCCCTTCATTTCTGGACCCATGGATATTGGCTATGGGAGAAACAGCACCATTCAGTGGATGCTGATTCAGAGCATACACAGCTTTCTGGAGAATAGTACCCCAGCCCTGCAAGGTATTGCTACCACATCAGCCCTGTAATTGAGTTTTCAAAAGGCCATTCCACTGTTCCATCAATCCAGCTGCCTCTGGATGATGGTGAACATGGTAAGACCAGAGAATTCCATGAGTATGTGCCCATTCTCACACTTCATTTGCTGTGAAGTGTGTTCTTTGATCAGAAGCAATACTATATGAAACACCATGACAATGGATAAGTCCATGGATGGTAGTTTTGGCAGAACCACTGCATGCAGAGAAAGCAAATCCATATCCAGAGAATGTGTCTATTCCAGTTAGAACAAATCGCTGCCCCTCCCATGAAGGGAGTGGTCCAATGTAATCAACCTTCACTGTGTAGCTGGCTGCTCAGCTCAGGGAATGGTGCCATATCAGGAGCTGAGTGTGGGTCTCTGCTGCTGGCAGACTGTGCACTCAGCAGTGGCTGCAGCCAGGTCAGCCTTGGTGAATGAAACTCCTAGATGCTGGACCTATGCATAACCTCCATCCCTGCCACTAGGACCACTTCGTTCATGAACCCATTGGTCAATGACAGGAATTGGTAGGGAAAGAGGCTGACCGGTATCTACAGAATGGGTCATTTTATCCACTTGACTATTAAAACCTTCCTCTGCTGAAGTCACCCTCTGGTGCACATTCACATAGGACACAAATATCTTCCTGTCTTTAGCCCACTCAAAAAGGTCTATCCACATACCTCTTCCCCAGATCTCTTTGTCACCAATTTTCCAATTATGGTCTTTCCAAGTCCCTGACCATGCAGCCAAACCATCAGCAGCAACCCATGAGTCCGTATACAAACGCACCTCTGGCCAGTTCTCCTTCCAAGCAAAATGAACAACCAGGTGCACTGCTTGAAGTTCTGCTCACTGGGAGGATTTCTCCTTACCACTGTCCTTTAGGGACATCCAGGAAAGGGGTTGTAATGCTGCAGCTGTCCACTTTCAGGTGGTATTTGCATATCATGCTGAACCATCTTTAAACCAGGCCTGAGTTTTCTCTTCCTTAGTCAATTCACTGTAAAGAACTTCCCAAGAGGCTATAGTACTGGTTGGGAAAAGAAAAGGTAATGTGAAAGGAGTGGAGACCATGGGCATTTGAGCCACAACCTCATGTAACTTACTTGTGCCTTCAGAACTTGCTCTAGACCTATTTTGTGTATACCATTTCCATTTCATTATGGAGTGCCGCTGTGCATGCCCAACTTTATGGCTTGGTGGGTCAGACAACACCCACCTCATGATAGGCAACTCAGGTCTCATGGTAACTTGGTGGCCCATGGTTAAGTGTTCAGTCTCTACTAAACAGAGAGTAGAGCAGCCCAGTAGCAGGCCAAAAGCTGTTTCTCAAAAGGAGAATAGTTATCTGCAGCAGATGGTAAGGCCTTGCTCCAAAATCGTAAGAGTCTGCATTGGGATTCTCCTATAGGGGCCTGCCAAAGGCTCCAGACAGCATCTCTATTTGCCACTGACATTTCCAGCACCATTCGATCAGCTGGATCATATGGTCCAAGTGGCAGAACAGCTTGTACAGCAGCTGGACTTGTCACAGAGCCTCCTTTTGTTCAGGTCCCCACTCAAAATTAGCAGCTTTTCTGGTCATTCAATAAATGGGCCAGAGTAGTACACCCAGATGAGGAATATGTTGTCACCAAAATCCAAAGAGACCAACAAGACATTGTGCTTCTTTTTTGGTCATAGGAGGGGCTAGATGCAGCAACTTATAGTTCACTTTAGAAGGGATATCTCAACATGCCTTACACCACTGGACACTTAGAAATTTCACTGAGATGGAAGGCCCCTGTATTTTTGTTGGCTTTATCTCCGATCCTCTGACATGCAAATGTCTTACCAATAAGTCTAGTGTAGTTGCTACTTCTTGCTCACTAGGTCCAATCAACATGGTATCATCAATATAATGGACCAGTGTGATGTCTTGTGGGAGGGAGAAAGGATCAAGGTCCCTGTGGACAAGATTATGACATAGGGCTGGAGAGTTGATATACCCTGAGGTAGGACAGTGAAAGTATATTGCTGACCTTCCCAGCTGAATGCGAACTGTTTCTGGCGGTCCTTACTAACAGCTATTGAGAAAAAAGCATTTGCCAGATCAATAGCTGCATACCAGGTACCAGGGGATGTACTGATTTGCTCAAGCAATGATACCACATTCAGAACAGCAGCTGCAATTGGAGTTACCACCTGATTGAGTTTATGATAATCCACTATTATCCTCCAAGACCCATCTGTTTTCTGCACAGACCAAATAGGAGAGCTGAATGGGAATGTTCTGGGAATCACCACCCCTGCATCCTTCAAGTCCTTAAGAGTAACACTAATCTCTGCAATCCCTCCAGGAATCTGGTATTGCTTCTGATTTACTATTTTGCTAGGTAGGGGCAGTTTTAGTGGCTTCCACTTAGCCTGTCTTACCATAATAGCCCTCACTTGAATTAGAGGACCAATGTGGGGATTCTGCCAATTGCTCAGTATGCTTATTCCAATTATGCATTCTGGAACTGGGGAAATAACTACAGAATGGGCCTGGGGGCCCATTGGACCCACTGGACCCACTGTGAGATGGACCTGAGCTAAAACTCCATTGATCACCTGACCTCCAGGTGATCTCCACCTCCACCTGACTGCTGGACCAGAGTGATGCTTTGAGTCCCCTGGAATTAATGTCACTTCTGAACCAGTGTCTAATAATCCCCAAAATACCTGATCATTTCCTTTTCCCCAGTACACAGTTACCCTGGTAAAAGGCCGTCAGTCTCCTTGGGGAAGGCTTGGAGGAAGATTAGCAGTATAAATTTGTGGCAGTTTAACAGGGTCCTCCCGCAAAGGGACCTTGCTCTGGGTCTGTAAACCATCTCAAGTCTCGAAATTGATTAAGGGGCTGTGACTCTGTGTTTTTGTAATTCAAGTTAGATTTCTGTTCACTTGACCTACAACTCTTATATTTATACAGCTCAAACAAGAATTTAGTAGATTGCCCATCTACTATTCTTCTAGGTATCCCATGATCTACTAGCCAACACCACAAGTCTCTGTGATTCAGATTATTTTGACTTCTGCTTTCAGCCTGCTGTCTATTATGATAGCCATGTTCACCTTGTCTTTGGTGATTAAGTGCTGCCACCTGGCTTCTGCCAACTCAGGATCCAGTCATCCCTACTGCGTTTAAGATTCCAGCTCAGTGACAGCTGTTCCCACAGTAATATCTGACCTACAGAGAAGTGCAACTATAGAGCTCTTCAAGGATGATGGTGCTAGTTTCAAATTTATTTCTCACAGTTCTGGTAAAAGGTGCATCCTGTGGACATTCCTGGGGTGTAAGAGCAGCCTTTCCATGATAAATCCACTCTAACATTCCAATCTCTCTAAGCCTCTGGATCCCCTCATCTACATTATACCAGGGCAGTTCTGGCATTTCAACCTTAGGTAATGTCTTTTGATCCATATTTCAGCCAAATATCCAAACAAATTCTTAATGCCTTTTCTAATCCCTCGAGCTATAACATTGAATGCAGAATCTCTGCTTAGTGGACCCATATCAATAAATTCAGCGTAATCTAGCTTTATATTCTCCCACCATTGTCCCACACCTTAAAATCCATTGCCACACATATTCCTCTTATTTCTGTCTATATAAATTGGAAAACTCACACAGTTCTTTTGGAGTATAACATACCCCCTCATGGCTGATACTTTGTACTTCACCTTTTGGGGCTGTTGGGACTTTAGTCCAGTTATAGGTCTGGAAAAAATGAAGGATGCTGGGGGTGGGTCTTGAAAGGAATTAGAAGTATCTTCCAAGCCATTTGCCTCAGGACATTCATTTGCAGTTTCATCTGGTGAAACAAGATTAATCCCTCTAGGGCTAACCCCTTCAGGTGGAGGTTGGGTGGCCAACTCCTCAGGGAAGGCTGGAGGTGGGGCAGCTGGATAAATTCCACAGGAGAGGCTTGCTGGTGAAGCAGGAAGAGAGACTCTCTCTTCTGAATCCTCCTTAAAAGTCTTCCAGTGGTTAGAATAAAAGTCACTCATTGCAGAAGACACTCCCCCTGGCTGATTACAAATGCAATCAGCTGTGGATGCAGCTGACGTGATCATGATTTAATTCTATGAAATGTCCTCACAGTAAAAGACAGGCCAGCACTTGCCCAACCACACAAATGGGCACCACCTGGCCAAGTTGACACATGAACCTGACCATGACAACAACCTAATTACATGGAACCTAGAATAGGAATGAGATATTATTCTGTATAGGTTAATGTAGTACCCATATACATCCCAGAATATTTTGGACAGAAAATAAAAACATATTTGCAAAGATACCCTGAAGGACTAGGGAAGAAGGTGGAGCTATTAAATTACCCCTCCTACAGATTTCCTATTATTCTCTCAGGCATCAGAACTCCCAATTTAGTAAATCAAGTCCTCGATCTTAATGGTTGCTCCTATGAAACTTATTTCTGCAATGGTGAATCTATACCTGCATGCAATTATGCCTAAGTGTCACCCCCAGAGGGCCTCCTTTGAAGGCTCAGATGTGGCCTTCCTCTCCCCCCCGCATAGTGTCACACAGCCTACTCCATACCTGAGCTCTGTGCATCCATTTATGGCACTCCCAGGCCCACTCATGCACAAGGGGCCCCAATCACGTCATTCAGCTCTGAGAACCACACTTTACATCAGTCCTAGAACTGTGCATGTGCAGGCCCTCAGCTACACTTCCCAGCTCTGAGAAAGTACTGATGTGCACAGCCGGGTCACATCTGCCCCCAGTCCATGAAGGCATAACACCGACCTGCTGCCATGGCTCTACACATATGCACAAAGGGCCCCATGCTCTAGACCAGTGCACACCAGGGTTATGCCACCCAGACCAGTGCACCCGCACAGCTACAGCCTCCCTGGCTGCTAGGAACACATGTTCACAAGCATCAGTGTAACAACCCCAACCTGCACCTACACCTGCCCTAAAACAAATCACCGCACTGAGTGCCCACCCCATGCCCTGCCCCCTGCTGTACAACTGCCCTGCAAACACAAGACCTTAGATTACTGAAAGAAATCAACTTCCTAAGTAAATCAATCAAGATATTTACATGCAACAAAAACAACAGAAGATCACTAAGCACATCACAATGCAGACCAGTATAGCCCTGCCTAATGACCAAATTAAAACACCTTAGAAGATAGATGCTGGAACAAGTAATCAAAGATGTTCATACAATTCTACTTAATAAAATAAGTGGGATATCAAATGACATAAAGGAGATCAAGAAGACAATAGAAGAGCATAAAGAGGAATTTGAAAGAATAGAAAAATAGCGGATATCACAGAGATTAAAGACTCTATTGACCAAATAAAAAACATACTAGAGGCACACAGCACCAGATTTGAAGAGACAGAAGAAAGAATAAATGATATAGAGGACAGCATAATTGACTTCGAAGACCCAAAACAGTAAATGACAAAAAAGATGGAAAAAATTGAATGGGAACTCAGAGAAATGATAGACAAAACAAAACACACAAATATAAGAATCACTGGTGTCCCAAAAGGAGAAGAGAGGAGTAAAGGGCTAGGAAGAGTAGTTGAGGATATAATGGGGGAAAACTTCCCAATCCTCATAAAGAACATAAATATACAAGTCAAAGAATCCCAAAGAACTCCAAACAGAAGAAATTCAAACTGGCCTTCCCCAAGGCACATACAAATCAGTCTGCTAGATGAAGCAGAAAATCCTGAAAGCAGCAAGACAAAAACATTCTAGTACATACAAGGGAAATCAAATAAGACATAGTTCAGACTACTCAACTAGCACCCTGGAGGAGAGAAGGCAGTGGTATGATATATTCAAGATCCTGAAAGAGAAAGACCCCCAGCCACGAATTCTGTGCCCAGCCAAACTGTCCTTCAAAACTGAAGGAAAGATTAAAGTTTTCACAGACAAAGAAGTCTTGAAAGAATATGTCAGCAAGAGACTCGCCCTACAAGAAATACTAAAAGGAGTTTTGCTGGCTGAAAAAAAGAGACAGGAGAGGGAGGTCTGGAGAAGGGCACATAATTGAACAGTACCACTAAGGGTAATTTAAATAATACAAAGAGAAAGAGGTAAAAGAATATATAGATCTGACAAATAAAATAAAAAAGATAAGATGGTAGATTCAAGGAAATCATTTTCTGTAATAACTTTGAATGTAAACGGACTAAATTTACCAATTAAAAGATACAGATTGGCAGAATGGATTAAGAAACATAATCCAGCTATATGCTGCTTACAAGAGACTCATCTTAGACACAAGGATACAAATAGATTGAAAGTGAAAGGAAAGAAAAAAAATTTCCATGCAAGTTGTAACTAAACGAAAGCAGGAGTAGCTATACTAATATCGGACAAAATAGATTTAAAATGTAAAGATATCATAAGAGACAAAGGACGCCATATACTAGTTAAAGGGTCAACTCACCAAAAAGATACAACAATCATAAATGTTTATGCTCCCAATCAAGGAGCTCCAAAGTACATGAGACAGACATTGGCAAAACTGAAGGGAGTGATAGATGTTTCAACAATAATAGAAGGAGATTTCAATACACCACTCTCCTCTATAGGTAGAACAATAAGACAGAAGATCAACAAGGAAACAGAGGAGTTATATAACTTGATAAATGAATTAGACATAATAGACATATTAGGTCATTGCACCCCAAAGCACAAGGTTATACATTCTTTTCTAGTGCTCATGGAATATTCTCTACAATAGATTATATGCTGGGGCACAAAACAGGTCTTTTTAAATTAAAAAATATTGAAATTATTCAAACACTTTCTCTGGTTACAATGGGATGAAGCTGGATCTCAATAACCACCAAAGAACGAGAACATTCACAAATACATGGTGATTAAATAATACACTCTTAAACAACCAGTGGGTCAAAGAAGAAATTGCTAGGGAAATCAGTAGCTATCTGGAGATGAATGAAAACGAGAATACAACTCATCTGAACTTATCAGATGCAGCAAAGTCTGTGCTGAGAGAGAAATATACTGCCCTAAATGCCTATATTAAGAAACAAGAAAGAGCAAAAACTGAAGACTTAACAGCAAACCTGGAGGAACTTGAGAAAGTTCAGCAAACTAACCCCAAAGCAAATAGAAGAAGAGAAATAACAAAGATTAAAGCAGAGATAAATGAATGGGAGAACAAAAGAACAATAGAAACAATCAATAAAACCTAAAGTTGGTTCTTTGAGAAAATTAATAAAATTGATGGGCCACTAGCAAGACTGACAAAGAAAAAAAGAGAGAGGATGCAAATAAACAAAATATGAAAATATCAGAATGGGCACTGCCCCAAAATCCCTGTAGACTAGGGGAACGATCAAAGGAGGAGGAGTTATAACATAGAAAATAGGATTTAACACATGCCTATAACTGCTAAATCACTATATTGATACTTCATTTAGCCCCCAGTGTTTTGGAGCAACTAGAATGAAAAAATCTGAAATAGTGGAATGGTAAGCCATGATAAACTCTGACATATGTTCTGTAACTAAATGTTGAAGTGCACTTTGAAAATTACTGCTTTTTTGGGTATATATATTTCATAATTAAAAAAATGCTTAGAAATTTAAGCCCCATAACTATTACAAAGAAAATATCAAACACTGCAAACTCATATAGATAGAAATTTCCAGGAGACGGGGGCATGGGGAGTTAATGCACAATAAGTGTGCAGCTACTGTTGGCAGATGGGAAAGTTTTAGTAATGGAAGCCTCAATATTGTGAATGTGATGAATCCCACTGAATCGTATGTTTAGGTGCAGTTGTGATGGGAACGTTTATATTGTATATACGAACACACAATAAAAATAAATAAATAAAAAAGAAAGAAAAAAAAGAATACACACAAAGACGCATGCATCTTTAAAAAGACACCCAAGAAAATGATAGTGCAGTTGTGTTAGGGAAGGAGGCATGGTTGGCTGAGGAACAAGTGTGTGAAGGAGACTTTTTAGAATATACCTTTTTATACTTTACATTTTCTAAATTTATAATTAAAGAGGAGAGGTCACAGGCTTTGTGTGTTATAAGTCAAAATGAACTATAAAGATAAGTAATAAAAGAAATACGAGAGTGAAAAAAGATTAAGACAAACTTAGGTTTCAACACCCTCCTATTTCTTTTCCCAAAGATGCACACTCTTCTTCCAATTACAGCTTTGCTCGCCATTGACTGGCCTCTGCACTTTTACTCTGACTTTTCTGTTTAATGAATCTCAAGAAGTTTCTTAAGATTTCCAATAATTTCTTAATCAAATTCAATTAGACAGGAGTACATTTCAATTTCAATATATGCTATGTACAGTTTTAGGAGATGGGTTCTATTGAAACCATTGTTGAATTTTGGAGGGTATCACAACAAATTAAAAAAGGTTTGGAATCACTCACAGGAGGTACTCATAAGAGAACATGCACATCTTTTGGAAAGTACTTTAAAGAGAAGTTCAAATAAAATTTCTTCTGTTACTTGAAAAATGTGCTTTGGGCTATTTTAATAGTATTTCTTTGGAGAGTTAAGGAAATCTTCTCCTGGCATTCTTAACTGAGATAAGTGTGCTAAGAAGGTAAGAGGTAAACTTTTAGATAGACTATGAGTGACTAAACTCACAGGTCAAATAACCTTGGTCTCTATGGAGATGCACAAGCTCATATATTGGGATGTAAGAAAATACTGAAATTTCTACTTATATTATCCTGCTATATTATTTTATATATCCTTATGATGATGTATTAGTAAGGTAGTTTATTAATATATAAAGTATAAGCATGCATGAATGCTAATGAATGCTTAATCTTTTTTTTTTTCAAGTCCATTGATGTGTGTAACCAAAAACCGTTTGGGATCATTGTCAAATTATTTTTTCCCCACATAAATAAGGAGACATTACATGCACTCTAGAATGTTCCATCAGGCATAGTGAGAAGAAAAAGCCATGAATTATTCATTTCTAAGTGAAATACTACTGAATTCATTTGATACAGAGCTTATCACAATGCTATCTGAAGAGAGACTCCTCATAAAAAATGAAATTTTCCAGTTAACATCTAGTCCAAAACTCTTATTTTAAACAAGAGGTAACAGAGGGCCAGGAAAGACAAATAATATTCTCTGTCAAATGGTTGACTAATAGTGAAAGTCAGGCACAGAACCCAGATTTCCTAAACCTTACTTCTTCCTACTATACAACACATGGATATACATGAGAGAGACAAACCAGAAGGGTCTTTGAAATTAAGCAGCAGGCAAACTCAGTATTCTCATAATTTTATTTTTTCCTATTACTTAATTTTTTATGCATACCTTTATCTTTGTCTTTGTTTTAATCTTCCCCAAAAAATCACATCCTATTTTAGAAAGTACAATAGTGAATTTCTTTTGATCATACTAATTTCTCAGGCCCACCTAAGGAAAAAGTTCAAATCTGAAGTTAGTCCTATTTTTACCTATCTCTTTTAACAGAAATGTAACCCTGAACTCTAAATGGCTTTCTTTCTTACAAGTAATTTTCTGAGAACAACTCAATGCAAAATACAGGAACTGGACTTAAAAGGAAAGTGAAATCAATTGGGAGCAGATGATATATAAAAGCTGAATGACAAAGATGCAATCAGAATTAAAAGGTCATACTTAGGAGATGATAAGAAAGTAAAGCTACAAGAAAAAATCCTTCATTGTCTCCTCAAGCCCTTTAGCCTGATTTTGATTTTATTTTTTTCCAGGGCTCTGAAAGCAAAAACAATACCATGAGCATGATAAACTGACAACATAACTTTAAGAAGTTAAAGGGAAACGGAAGGTATTTATCCAGATATTTCAAACCAATTTTTAAACCCTTGATTACATTTGACTCTGTATTCAAAGACACTGGTTTCAACCACGGCTGGGTCACTTAACCAGTTCTGGCATATGTAAAATTGAGAAAACTTTATGTATCACATTTGGTTGTGGGAAGATTAAACACCATAATGCAGATACTCGTTTAGCAAAGTGTCTAGCATATAGTTAAGAACATATGAATATCAACACCAAGGAACACACCTCCAGTGGGATTTAGTGTCCCGACCAATGTCTCACTTTATGACAGGCAAGACAATTTAGACTCCTAGACTTCTCTTCTAAGGAGACTGAGAGTTGAGTTCATTAGAGAGTTGACTAAATCAGAATTCCTGGGATTGGAGGAAAATATTAGTCTCTAGTCTGGCCTAAATTGTTACCACAGAAACCCAGCCAGCGAGCCGCCATCCAAGTTTCCTCTTCCGAGGCAGGCGGGAACTACATCTCCCAGCCGCCCTCGGGCTGCTTCCGGCGCAGAGCGCTGACGCTCTACTTGCCAGCCGCACATTTTACGTCAGTTCGGGTCGAAGGTTCCTGCGACTGAGAACGATTTCTTGAAGATGGGGTCTTTCATGTCTCAGCCACTTGATCCCGGCAAGGTCGCTGGTCCAGAGGTCACCTCCCCCGCCATCCCCACAGCCACCCCTGCACCCGCAGCATCCACGTCTCCGGCGCAAACCTCGCTGCTTAGTAACTGCTGGAGCTGCCGCGTGCTCTCCGGGTCGGGGCTGATAGGGGCTGGCGGATACGTGTACTGGGTGGCGCGGAAGCCCATGAAGCTGGGATACCCCCCGAGTCCGTGGACTATTACGCAGATGGTCATCGGCATCAGTGAGAGTCGGGGCGCAACCACGTGGGCAGGGAAGGTCGGGGTCACGTAGTGGGGGGGAGGGACCCCAAAGAAGGTGTCCCAGGGCAGAAATTAGGATGCCTTTAAAAAAAAATCACAATGTTACTTAACGATTCTTTTTAGGCTCAGCCCATTTAATTCTCATAGTAACCATCAGAACATTAGAATGCGGTTACAATATTCCCATAATACTCCTGAGCAAACTTAAGCCACAGAAATTTAAGTATCATGTTCATGGTCAGACAGCCAGGAAGTAACAGGTGGCATTTGCTCCAAGGTTTATCTAGAGCGCCAAAGCCCCTTCTTTTTCTCCAAATCCAGGAGAAAGCCTGAGCGAGTGCACTTAATCATCTTTGTCTTTGCAGTTAGTTCTTAGACTTGCGTTCAAAGCCTAGTTGGTTTGCCACTGGGTAACTTAACCCACAGTTCTTATCTGCAGCAATACCAAGAGATTGTCAAGATGTCTTCCATTCTGACGTGTGAATTCTTTTAGCTTTTCAAACCAGTTGTCTGAGCGAATAGAATTTTAGATCTTCAGGTTTCTTAACCAGACTGCCCAGATTATATCCCTTTAAATCCCTTTCTTGTTTCTGGAGGTAACGGGATTTATTTTTATTTCTCTGAACTTTTATTCTTTTCCTTTTCTGAGCTTCATTTTCCTATTTTATGAGAAAGATAAAACAATGACACATCTTCCAAGAGTGTTTTGGGGGGTTAAATATGCTGGTTTATGTGAAAGTACTTTGTAAATTAAAGTGCAGCATCTTTGTAAGGTATTACTTTTGTTGTTTTTCCCCTAGGCATTGCGTGTTGGGGTGTAGTCATCTTGACAGACCCTAAAGGAAAAGCATACCGCGTTGTTTGAAAGTATCACCAGTGAATTTATCATCTCTAATCCCCATCTTTATGACACTCAGAGCTATTATGGGGCTTATGAATGTTTTTGGACAAATGTACAGACTTCAGAAAAGAACAGATTGTCATTCCTTGGCCCTGAGTGTTTGTGGCCTTCATCTCCAAGGGGAATAATAAATCTGTTAGAGAAGAGAACAAATTCTGTGTCTTATCTGGGGAAAGAGAGTATAATAATAACAATAATAAACATGGGGAAATGATAAACCAGATAGAAAAATTAACTACGCGCTTTTTAAAATATCAGTTCTTTACCTATAATTGGGTCAACAGCTACTATCAGTCTAACCCTGGAAAGGTTCCATGCAATATGTAGAAATATTGAAATTTTATTTCTGTTTCCTACTCATACTTTCCAAGGAGTTTTTAAATCCATCGTCTTATGAGAGCTTCACGTTACTCTATGGTTGTTTTTCATTGGTGGTAAACCTTAAAACAGAGTTCAAATGATTTGCCCAGGGTCTTTCATCAAGTCAGGGATAGAGCCAAGATTTTATCTTTAGTTTTCTGATCTTTCACAACTATGATGTTTTTGAGGAATCAAGACTTGGCTTTATGAAACAAGGAGTTATAAAAACCATGAAATAAAATACTTAAATTGGGAAAATATTTTAGAGATTCAAACCCTTTTGTAATAATAATAAAATGCCGTTTTGGTTCTTTTCCACAAGCATGGAAATGTTTCATGCTTGGAATTGAGAGGCTTTTCAGATAAGGACCCAAAATTGTTGCTACTGGTCTTTTTTTTTTTTTTTTTTTCTTTTTGAGCTACCATTGCTTCTCTAGATTTTTCAGAAAAGAAAGATTCTCTTAAATTCAACTGCTAATCATGATGTTTAAATTTTGAATGATATATGCAAAAATAGTATCTTTAGGGCTGTTACTTTTTCTAGCATTATATTTTCTAGGAGTTCCTTTTGATTAAGGCTTACAAATGGCATGAATGCATTATGTATATCAGAGTTCATGGAATAGGCAGTGCTAATTGGAACTGATGATACTTCAAACAGCCTAAAGTATAAAGCATTTATGTGAGCTGTAGAATTCAGTTATGTAATATCAATGAATACAGAATTTTTAAGTTGAAACTTAGCATGGAAGTGATGAATCTAAGCCTCCGAAAGCTGAGAACTTATTAATGAACAGCTATAAGTCTTGGTTTGACCTTAATAAATAGAACAACTCTTAAATGAATATATTGTACTTTTAGCATCTTTCTCAATTTCTATTAGTATGAATCTACAATCAAATAAGAGCTTTCTCCATTTGTATTTCCCTGCTCACCAGATGACATACCAAAAGATGTTTGGTTCTTCCCAACCTGGAGCAATTTAACTAGGTCTGAGCAAAGTATTGTTCTACCATGTCTGAATGCAGTTAGGAAGGAATAAGCTGAGAAAAGCTCATAATTTGTAGTTAAAACCTTTGTTTTGTTTTGTTTTGTAAAGGTATTCCAAAAATTAATTTGATTCCTGCCAGTGCAAAATCAGACATCTTAGTTTGTTTTAGTGGAGTCAGTCTTCACAGAGAGGTTTCAGAGGGAAAAAAGATAGAATCTCAGTCCTGAATGCAAGAAATGCATATAATGCCCCCATTATCTTCCCTTTTATTGAGTCAATGGATTATTGCTCAGTAATGTAAGAAGAACAGCTTAATTATGATTTATGGGCCTTAGAATCCATTTACAGCATGGGAATGAGAATATAAAGGCTCATATTTACCTTTAGCAAAGAAAGAGAAGGGAAAAACTGGATAATTTGAAATGAGCTTATACTTTTCCTTGGACACTGTGCTAGTTTGAAACTCTAAGTACCCCAGAAAAAACATGTTTTAATCCTGATCCAATCTTGTGCCAGACCTGTTGTTCAGGGAGACAAACTTTGGTTGGATTATTTCATGGAGATGTTGTGGTATGAACTTTTGGCTAGATTACTTCCATGGAGAAGTGACACAACCAATTGTGGGTGTGGCCTTTTGATTAGATGGAGATATGACTCCATCCTTTCAAGGTGGGTCCTGATTAGTTTATTAGGGCCCTTTAAAAGGAAATACATTTTGGAGAAACCTCCGATGCAGATGCTTGGAGAACAGTTGTTTCAGAGACACAGATGTTTGGAGACATTTAGAGTGCCGACAGAACAGGTGCCTGGACAAGGACAGAGCCCAGCAAAAGTCACCATGTGCCTTCCCATGAGATGCTAAGCAAGCCCGAACTCAGAGTTTTGTCCCGGAGGAGATAAGTGAAGGCCCACAGACACTTAAAGAGGAAACCACCGTTATCAGAAGCTGGAAGCAACAGAACTGGGAGCAAGGGCACCAGCTATGTGCCTTCCCATGTGACAGACATTGGCCTTTCTTTGGTGTTAAGTTATCTTTCTGTGGATGCCTTAATTTGGACATTTCTATGGCCTTAGAACTGTAAATTTGCAACTTAATAAATTCCCTTTATAAAAGCCATTCCATTTCTGGTATATTGCATTCTGGCAGCTTTAGCAAACCAATGCAGGCAAGATACCCGTTAGTTCAACCTTTACATCACGGGTGTAAACTTTGGTATCTCTAGATAATAAGGAAATCATTATATAATGTCTTGTTTCCATTATGTATTGTATTGACTAGTCTGGAATCGAGTGGCCAGCTAATATGTGTGAACATTAAAGGATCCTACTATGAATTGTTCCTTAAGGATTTTGGTGGTAGTCTGGTGGGGGTGGGGACATCTCTTTTTCCTAGGCCAATTACTGAATAGCGGTTGCTAGAGGCCCTGAAATAACCCAAATGCAAATCACTGTCAAAAATCTAGAGTTTCATCTGACTGAGACTAATCACAGAGACAGCTGTTTCTGGTGGCCCTGTTAGGGTAAGCATTTCAACTACACGTGATTAGTACCTTATCTCCATCAGCAGTTTAGCATTTGCCCCTTGTTCCTTTTAATACTGGTTTCTTAGCCTGTTTGTGTCTAAGTAGGGGCCTCCTGAATGAAGCCAGTTGATTTGACAACATAAAATAGATTGCTTTTAAATTAAGTATATGTTGAGGGCAAGCATACATTCTAGTAGCTGCTCAAACCAGGGTTGTCCTTGACTGATTTATTCCTGCAACTACATTGATCAAACCGACACCTCAAGTCTTAAAGTTAATAAGCAATTTTGAATTGAAAAGTTACTTTTTTTAAAATGACAGGCAAATCCTTGCCTTGACCCAATGATTACATAGGTGTCAGGGTTACAGTCAGAGGTGAAAGACCTATAATTACATATCTTTCAGAGGTATTCTAAGAGCATGGGGCAAAGAAAATATGTCATGCATGTCTCTTGGCCTTTGAAATATTCAACAACTTGTCATTCAAATGTAAATGGAGTGCAGAGAAATAGCTCAAAGGGTAAATGTTAAATGCAACTGTACCACTAAAAATAACTGGTCTTGTGACTGAACTTGAATCTGTTAGGCAAGAATGATAAGATGGCCCCCAAGGTTCCAGGGCCCTGGTTAATGCACACTTCTCCAATTTATTCAAATACTGTTCTAGGTACTGCTGTGAAAGGATTTTGCAGATATAATTAAAGTCCCAAATCAATTGGCTTTGAGATTAGGAGGATTGTCTAGGTGGTTTAACCATGTGGTCTAGAGGTCAGAGATGGTGAATTGGAAGATTAGAAGTATAAGGGGGATTTAAAACTTGAGAAGTTCTCTGTTGTTGAACTGGAAAAGTTCAAACATTCATATTGTACGAACACCCTATAGGGCACATGGCAAAGAAGTGAGAGTCATCAGGCCAACAGTTGGAAGAAGGAGGAGGACTTCAGTCCTACAACTGCAAGGAGATAAATTCCACCAACAACCTTGGAAGATGGTTTGATGTGAACCAAGAATTGCAGCCCTGGCCAATATCATGATATGAGTATGTGAGACCCTAGACAGAGTACACAGCCATGCCATGCCTAGATGTCTGACCTACAGGAACTGGTAAATAATAAATTTGTGTTGTTTTAAGTTGCCTGGTTTGTAGCAACTTATTGATAAAATTATCTTATTTAATCCTCTTTTTTTAATTAATTAAAGAAAAAAAAAGAAATTAACCCAACATTTAGAAATCATTCCATTCTACATATGCAATCAGTAATTCTTAATATCATCACATAGATGCATGATCATCATTTCTTAGTACATTTGCATCGATTTAGAAGAACTAGCAAAACAACCGAAAAAGATATAGAATGTTAATATAGAGAAAAAAATAATAATAATAATAGTACAAAAAAAAAAAAGACAGACAAAAAAAAAAAACCTATAGCTCAGATGCAGCTTCATTCAGTGTTTTAACATGATTACTTTACAATTAGGTATTATTGTGCCGTCCATTTTTGAGTTTTTGTATCTAGTCCTGTTGCACAGTCTGTATCCCTTCAGTTCCAATCACCCATTATCTTACCCTGTTTCTAACTCCTCCTGGATTCTGTTACCAATGACATATTCCAAGTTTATTCTTGAATGTCGGTTCACATCAGTGGGACCATACAGTATTTGTTTATTTAATCCTCTTAACAACCCAGTTTTACAGATGAGATAACTGAGACCTGTAGCAGTTAAGAATTTGTCCACTATCTCAAGTGATGTAGTAGTAGTAGCTTGGCTAATGGCACTGTATTAGTCAGGGTTCTCTAGAGAAACAGAATCAGCAGAAAGTATCTGTAGATATAAAATTTCTAAAAGTGTTTCACGTAACTGTGGGAACATTGAGTCCAAAATCTGTAGGGCAGGCTGTGAAGTTGATGACTGTTGGAAAGTCTGGACAAACTCCACAGAAGAGGCTTGCTGACCAAAGCAGGAAGAGAGCCTGTCTCTTCTGAACTTTCCTTAAAAGGCTTTCAGTGATTAGATTAAGCATCATTCATTGCAGAAAACACTCCTCTTGGCTGATTTCAAATGGAATCAGCTGTGGATGCAGCTGATGTGATCATGATTTAATTCTATGAAATGTATTCATAGCAACAGACAGGCCAGCACTTGCCCAACCAGACAAATGGGTATCACCACCTGGCCAAGGTGACACATGAACCTAACCATGACAGATACTAAATGGCAATTTATGTTGCTAAGCTCATTCTTTTAGCATCATTATCAAAATGTTGTGGTATCAAAATTAGAAATTTGAATACTAATTTCCACTTTTTCCTTGGGTTATCCATTAGTTTAATATATATCAAACTTTTGATTCCCTATTCTTTGTAATAGAAGTTATAAGAATTTATTACTCTGATAGCAATATGCTGATTAATCCAGGACAAGAAATTCTTATCTTCCTGGGCAAGCTTATACCCTTCCATGACTTCATCCCAATCTATATTCTGACATTGGACCATTCTGAACATCAGACCATATTTCCTAACCACAGCAGGCATTACCACTTGTCTGTCTTCTGAACACCAGAATCCTAATATGTAATAAATGAATATATCATCTCCTTCTAACCTACTCCATTTCAACTAATAGCATTTCTACCTCAGTTGGCCAAGCTAGAAACTGGAATTATCTGACTCCTTCCCTTCTCTCATTGTTTACTTCTCATCTGTTAGAAAGTCCCGGTTAATGCTCTTTCTTATCCATTTCCCTGGCTATTGTTTTAGGTCAGCCATCATCATCATTTCTCATGTAGATTACTATCATAGATTCTTAATTGTCTTCTTGTGTGATGGTTAGTTTTATGCATCAACCTGACAAGGTCAATATACCTATTTAATTAAACATTACTTCTGGTATTGTGAAGGTATTTGGTAGATGTGGTTAATGTCTACAATCAGTTGAAGATTAACCTCAATAATGGGTGAGCCTCATCCAGTCGGTTCAAGGCTTTAAGAACAAAAACAAGTTTCCTGGAGAAGAATAAATTCTGCTTCAAGACTATAACATCACCTCCTGTCTGAATTTTCAGCCTGCATTTCAGAGTTGCCAGCCCCCACAATTGTAAATTCTTTAAAAATAAATCCGTTGATTCTGTTTCTGGAGAACACTAACTGAAACACCTTGCTTCCCAGAAACCCCTCTCATCTGCCCGCCATATAATAGCCAGAGTAACCTGAAAATACTTTTATGCTTAAAACCCTTCAGCATCCCAGATGTATAGACAGGATGAACCTCTAGACTCTTTGGCAGAGTATGGAATGCCTTTCCTTATGTCACTCCCATATCTTTCCATATTCATCTTCCACATCCTGACTTCTGTTCCACAAATCCACAAATTTCTGCTACTCTTACTTAGTCTCCCAAAAATCTCATTTGGCATGCCTTTGCTCATGATGTTCCTTCAGCCTAGAAGATCCTCCCGATTTCCATCTAGAGAAATCCCACTTGTCCTTCAAGGTCTAGACCAAATGTCACCTCTTTTGCAAGACCTTCCCTGAAAAGCCTCCCCTTTGGTTACGTTTAGACTGTGCAACCATTAATGTTTTTATAGGCTTCTATCACTGTGCTTAAAAGATTGTCTGGTAATTCTTAATTTATGTATCTTTCTCCCCAGTGATTGTGAGCTTCTGAAGAATGAGACTGTACTTTTGCCATGTTTATGTTTCCAGGCCCCAGTACCAAGTAAGTTAGGGACATGTTCAATAAATAATTGGTTAATGAGTGAATAAAGGACTGAATAAATGAATGAGAAAAGAAGTTTGTCCCATTTGATAACTTTAGTTTATCTTAGTGGTTCTCAAGTTATGGTCCCTGGGTCAGCACCATCAGCATTATGGAGAACTAAAAAATGCAGATTTACAGTGGCATGCCAGACCTACTTCTAGGTGTGGGGTCCTGTAATATGCTGTTTTTTTATAAGCCTTCCAGGTGCTTCTGATGTATGCTTTAGTTTGAGAACCACTAGTGGAGTTGACTCTGCCTGACACGTGTACCCCAGATCTCAGCTTTAATGCCATCCCTGTAAAGAACCTAGGACTGAAGTTATAAGACCCAAATTCTAATTCCAGTTCTGTCACGAACTCCTAATATGCTCTTGGGCACTTCAATTTTTCCCTCTGGAAACAAGATCAGATTAATTAAAAAAAAAAAAAGTAAATTCTTTTTCAGCACTAAGATTCTCTCTTCCTATAATATTTGTATAAAAAAAAAGGAGATGTACACTCCTTGATTCCAAGGTACAGAGAAAACAGTAGGGAATTGAGAAAGACCAGACTGCAATAGCACTTTCTGAGTAATTGGGGAGCTGCCACTGAAGATGAGACCATTGCTTGTCCAGTCCACTCCCTAGCATCTTGCAACTGCAAATGCCTGATGTTTTACAAGAATTTAGCAAACTCTCAGCCCAATTAGTATCAGGCCAACCAAGCAATTCTACTGGGGAGCAAAGCTTTCCTTCCTGAGCCTCTCTTGATCAGATCATGCCCTGAGGCATGAAATGGATTATCTTTTTCTAGTCTGCAAAACCACCCAGGCATTCAAAAGAAATATGGGAAGTGGAAAGACAGGCTAGGATTGGTGCTGGTTGTGTGTTTGTGTGTGTGAGTGTGTGTATGTCTTCTCTTTCTGTTTCCAAGAACGCAAATAGGAAAATCCCTCTTTCACTTTCACCCTGCATAATACTGGTTTAGTGATGTGAATTAAATTAAAGATTTTATATTATGTGGGTTGTGTCTAGAATAACAACAAGCCTCAGCAAAGAAAAAGATCCATCAGTGAGTGGGCAAAGCAGACTTGTAAAAATGTACACACTCTCCTGTGCTTGGAGGTGTTAGATATTATGTATATATTTAAAAATGGTGTTCAACTATACTTGAGGCTGCGTGGACACAATAAGGTCCAGGAGGGGACTGCGTCACTTTGATGGCCAACTACAGAAAGCACCGTTAATCCAGAACCAGAGTCAGTACTGACCAAAGCATAAGATTCTCTTCATGCCATCCAAAAAGATTTTTTCAATAGCTAGAAGAAATCGGTCTCATTTTCTTTAAAGGAATTAACATTTTTAAGTACCTCAGATGCATTGTATTAAGATTCAGTCCAAAAAGGATTTATTAAGCCCTTGCTATATGTCAGGCCTCCTGTGGGGTGGGTTAGGAATATTGCAGTGTTCCTACTCCAAGAAATTTAGATTCTAGTAGGGGAGACAAACTCTTAAAAAGATGAGTATGACATAAGGAAGGGTAAATGGGAATAAAAAGAAGGGGTATTTCAGCTCTTAACAAGGCACAGAAATCAAAGCCTGCCATCTCACCCAGAGCAAGACCCAATCACCAGTCTGACAAACTTTTGACCTATGTGCCCAACCATGAAGAGAATGAATGCCGCAGACACATGTCAAGAGGAAGGACTACCAACACTCACACTGGAGGCATGTCATAAAACAGAAACTCTAAGAGGGAATTCTCTGAGTTCGTTGACTTGGGGTTGCTTTAAGTAGCATGCTGTGCAGCCATGCCTGGAAGTGTGTGACAGAGAACTGCAAAATGCCTGTCAAAACCCTTGACAAGTGACAGACAGGCAAACTGAGGGGAGGAAGAGTGGGGGGAGGCCAGCTCTCCATCCTCACCAGCCTGTGAACACCTGTTACTGACAGAACAAGCTGAGAGACATATTTGGCATATATTGGCAGCACCAGCAGATTCAGACCCTCGTGATTTAGTGAAAATGTGATCCTTATCTCTTTGGCTTCTGCTGCACCACCCTATTTCAGTTTTGGTGCCATACAGATATTAGAAGTGAGAGGATAAGTAAATGCTTTGGGTAGGTTTTACCATGGCTGAATACCAGGATGCTACAATTGTTGGCAACATCATCTTTTACATGAGAAAAACAACCCTAAGCCCATTTGTAGAGAACTTTTCAATTAACAAGGCAGTTCTCTTACATTTATTTTGGCTCTTTAGAGCAACCCGGGAGAGTGGCTGGGATATCTAGCATAGTTTCCATTTTACAGATGAAGAGATGGAGGTAGTTTCAAATGGTCCAAGGACTGTGGAGTCACCCAGTAAGCAGCAGATTTGTCCCCTTAAACTCAGCCTTTGCAATCCCTTTGCAAGATCCTCATTCCACATTGTTTCTCAAAGAAGAAAAGGAGGGGCGTGTATTCTAACCCAGCCTTCTGGATTTAGGTCGTGTCCTAAATTCCTGAAGTAAAAGGAATTCAGTTTGTCCCTCTGAATTGGAAGCTCATCAGTTGTTTTTGAAGTCCAAAGCTCAGAGAGACTACAACAAATGGTGTGCTGTTGGAGCTATTTTCCCTGACCAAGTTGCCTTCTGTTAGCCTCAGCTTCCTAATTTGTAAAATGTTAATAGTTGTACTCACCTTGCAGAGGTTTTATGGGGACTGCATATATGTTCAGTGACTGTACAGTTCTAGGCAGTCAGTCTATGGTCATCAATATCATTGCTTTAAGTGGTATAAATAATGTGTCACCACTCCTCTTGATGGCTGGTTGAGGACTCGGTGTGGACATGTCGAGAGGGCTGGTATACCAGTATCCGTGAGATTGGGTGTTTTTGGCCACATCATGCATCACAGACAGATGCGAGGAAAGTAGAATATAGGAAAACTTAAATCCTGCACATTGCTCAAGGCATGTTTTTTGTTTGTAATTTGGCTCAATTTACACCAGTTTTTCACTTAAAAATGGTTCACTTAGAAATGTAACTTAAAAATACAAAGCAAATGAAAAATAAGAGAAAGGACAAATTGTCTAGAAAGAAAGTTTTCTTCTGAGGGGGCTCCAGAGTTTGGCACTACAAAAGTGCCAGCTGCTGGTTTGTTTTATTATTACTTGGTTTAAATATAGCTGTGGCTGAGGGGGAGGAGGGCAAGTGACAGCAGCTTTGGCTTCCTATGATGCTTGATGCTTTTTCACCAAGCTGATTATGGGACTGACATGCTTTTCCTTGGCATGAGCGGCATAAGCTGTAAATGAAGCCTCTGCTTTGAACACTCTTCTCCACTTAGTGCCTGTCTTTTTCCTCATCCGGTATTCAGGGATGGTCTTACCTGTCTTGACTATTACATTTTTTTTATAGATCAAATAAGATAAATAGATATGTGAGTCTTTGAAACTATACAGAACACATTTCTACTGTTAACCATTTCTCTCATCCCAGTTGTAGTTTCTTCAAAAGCATTCAGCGTAACTCCTGGAAAATGGAGTTAAACCATTGTGCTGGTTTGAATCTGTGGGGGATCCCCAAAAAGCCATGTCCTTTAATCCTCATTCAATACTGGCTGGGAGCTTTATTTATTTAGTTAGTTTTGTATGCTGTAATGGTGGAGGGTCACATTTCATTATTTATTGCACCACCATTTGTTGAATTTTTGTTTGTTTGTTTGTTTTGTTTTGGGGGAAGTGCATGGACTTGGAATCAAACTCGGATCTCCTGCATGGCAGGTGAGAATTCTACCACTGAACTTCTCTTGCAGCCCCACTGGGGGCTTTTTGATTGTTCCCATGGAGATGTGACCCACCCAATTGTGGGTGGTAACTTTTGATTAGATGGCTTCCATGAAGTTGTGAATTTACCCATACCAGGTGGGTCTTGATTAGTTTACTGGAATCCTTTAAAAGAGGGAACCATTTTGGAGAGAGCCATGAAAGAGCCACGAGAACTACCAGAGCCCATGTAGCCAGAGACCTTTGGAGATGAAGAAGGGAAATGCCCCTAGGGGAGCTTCATGAAACCAGAAGCCTGGAAAGGAAGCTAGCAGATGTCACCATGTTTGCCATGTGCCTTTCCAGGTGAGAGAGAAACCCTGAACTTCATCAGCCTTATTGAACCAAGGTATCTTTCCCTAGATGTCTTTGATTGGACATATCTGTAGACTTGTTTTGATTGGGACATTTTCTTGGCCTTAGAACTGTAAATTAGAAACTTATTAAATCCCCTTTTTAAAAGCCATTCTGTTTCTGGTATATTGCATTCAGGCAGCTAGCAAGCTAGAACACAAGGTCTGCTAAGAAACTCTAGCTAGATATTATGTTTCTCTATATTTTAATGTTACCAGAAACATCTGCCTAGTTGAGAGCTTTCTTTTATAGTTCAGAGAATTCTATTGACCTTCAAAGACTAGAATAAGGTTCTCTTTTTATATTCAGTATTTTATCCCACTGAAAATAGCATTTAATTATTTTCTTGAATGCATATATTTCAAATATTTCAAATAATTAAAATATATTTAAATAAATAAAATACATTTAAAATAATTCTCAAATAATATACCAATTTCTGCCAAGCCTCTTTGTTTTCATAAACAAAAACATAAAAAAAATCATCTAGAGACAACCAGAAATGCAAAAAGAGGAGCCAAAGAAAGAGGCAGAAGTTTAGGCTTCAAGTCTCAGGTCTGCCAAAGGTGAACCTGGATAAATCAATAATAATAATGCTCAAATGAATATCTTTAGACTCAAATTGCTCTAAACTCTACACTCATATATCCAACTGCCTCTTGCTGTCACTGCTTGGATGCCTAATAAAGTGTGTCAATTTTAACCTTTCCAAAACCAAACCCTGGATTTCTCTGCCTACTTCCCAAATCTATTCTATTACTCTGTTCTCTATCTTAAGAAATGGCACCTCCATTCTCCCAGGTGCTCAAGTAAAAACCTTGGAATCAACGTTGACTCCTCTTTCTCTCATACCTCACATCTAACCCCATAGCAATCCTGTTAGCTCTATCATCAGAATATTTCTAAATTCTGACCCCATCTCACCACTTAACCACCCTACTTCAAGCCACCTCCAACTATTGCCTGGGCTACTACTATCTTCTGACTGACTGTTCTGCTTCCTTTCTTGTACTTCCCACAGTTTCACTCCATACAGCAACCAGAATGATCCACTGAAATGTAAATTGTATCATGTCACTCCCCTTTCTAGATCCCACCAATGTTTTCCTATCACATTAGAATAGATTCCAATCTTTTTATCATGGTCATTGAAGACTTACAGGATTGAACCCTGGCTACTTCTGGGACATCATTTCACACACTTCCTTTCTTGGTCACATAGTTCAAAGCACCTTGCATTGTTGCTGTTTCTCAAGCACTCATAGTGCCCTCTCTCTTCAGAGTCTCTACATTTACTCTTCTCTTTGCCTGGAACATTCTCCCCAGATAGTCATGTAGCATGCTCCCTCATGTAAGCCAGAGGCTGGCTCACACCTCAACTTTATGGCTCACACCTTCAAGAGTTTTCCATCATATCCAGAAGAGCACTTCCAATCTTATCACTCTGTTTCTTTACTCTGTTTTTCTTCCTTGCATCCTTCACTACCTGACATATTGCTTATACACATGTACCCATTTCTTCACTCCTCACCCTGAATGTATTATTCATGAGGACAGGGATTTAGTATAGTTTGTTCATAACTTCATCCCCAGCAACTAGACCAGTGCCCATATTCAGCAGAAGCTCAAAGAATAATTGTCAGTGAATGGAAGAATGCAGGCAACGGGCCTGGTTTTTATCTGAAAAGATTTTCAAACAGATGATGTATGAGATCACCACATACTTTAAAAGCCCATGATTCTTTGCTCAGATTTTCTTCTGATTAAATTTCTTCCTTCCTAAAATCTGACTGTAGAAATTAAATTAGTATAATTAATGCCATGGGGGCAGGCAATCCGGACTTGCCAAATTGAGAAAAACATGACCTGGATGAGATCTGGAGGCTCAAGGCCACTCTTCCTATCTCCAGAGAACTTAATGCATGTAGCCATGTGGTCAAGGACCTCCCCAAACTGTTCAGTTTGAGGCCCTAATTTATAGGTGCTTCCCAGGGAATTTATTATAATCAAATTAGGAAATCTGATTCTGAATAGCATATCTCTTGAGTGTAGACAAATCCTTAATTACCTGAGCCTCATCTATTGAAAGAATTAATTGATATATTAAAATAGCTTCATATAAAAATTTATCTGTGTGTTTAAGGTATGGAGAGAGACTCCTTCCATATTGTTCATGGCGGCAAGCCCTTTTTTGTTTACCTTTCAACATGAAGACTCTTGTAATCAATGTAAAGTAGCTCAGTACTATCTTTTACTAAAGGACAAGAGGGGTGGGGTGGTACAGTTCATTTTTAAACAAAAGTCCTTGCATAGAATACAGAAGGATGTACAAATCACTCATACTTTGTGACAGAACGTTCACACCATTTTCATTACTGGGGCTAGCATTTTGGGAATGGCTTCTCAAGTCTCAGGATTGCTCCTACTTCCACTCTCCAAGTAACTAGGAAATCAAAACCCCTCTTGCTATGGCCATATTCTATTTTATCCCTCTGCACTTCTCTCCCTACAGCCTTCCTCTTCTCCTCAAGCATCTGGCACAAGTTAACAGTTCTTTGTGGAGAGGGAGACGAACTTAGGATCCTAAGGGTAAAGAACTGGTAATACAATTTCAGAGTTTTATACCATCAAAATAAGTCTCCTCTTTGTATAAAGTTTCTGTTTCTTTCCTCATTTGATCCATACAACTAAATTACTCCTTTTGTTTTCTTGGCTTTAATGTGTCTGGTTTCTAGGAAGGAGGAAGAGTGGGAGAGAGAAATAAGTTTATGTTATCACAGTCAGCAAAATAAGAGGGAGGAGGATTTGGAGGAGATGCTCCTAAGATGTGTGTTAGGGAAAATCAAGGCAAGAGTATTAAGCAATGGTGACAAAACAAACAACAAACAAACATGGGGGAAACTACAGAAATAAAATATTAGACCCAAGCATTCTTTCCCTTACTATGATCTGTAATATATGGACAGATTCTATACATTAGCCCAGAATCACACCTGAAGATGTTCCAGAGATCTCATTCTGCTTTGGTACAGTTACAAGTGAGAGAGAGGTATAGCAACTGAAAGGGTTAGATCGGCTCTTGACTGGCAGCTCTATTGCCAAAATAACAGCCAAGTTTAAACCTTCAGTACATTCATGAAACATACTTCTGCAAACTGAAAAGAAAAATCCACTAATGCTTCTGAGCATCTGAGATTAGAATGTGTAAACGATTGTGCTCAGCTTTCCAACTGAGTCTTGAGGTATAATGTCAGGCAGAGTAGGGAGCCATAAAATGTGAAGTCAAAGGCTGACTGAGTTGTCAATGGAAGGTTCATTACTAACTTGGATGTGCTCCTTGACATTTACCCAGACAATCGGAGGCTATGGCATTAACATGCGGTTCTTTATGTGAATCCGTGCCTTGCCACTTTCCAAGAAAGAAATGAGAAGAAAAAATAAAATACAATATTTTAATTTCTTCTGCATTTTCATTAAAAGCCCATGATAGTCATATGTGTATATATATATATATATATATGAAAGATGCTATCCAAAATAAAAATTGGGGGGATTTTGTTTTTTTCATATGTTTGTAATGATAAATGCCATCATATTTTTCAGATTCTTTTCAAATAAGTCTGCATGTGCATCTTAAAAAATATTGAAATGACTAGGAAATGGTGAACTATTCCCTAATACCACTGAGCATCATTACATTTTTTAAAAAGAAAGAGAAAATGGCCTTTCTGCTTGTTATAACAGAGCCATCCTATGGCATTTTTCAATTGAGAAGAGAAACTTCTAAACATGTATCTAAACATGCATCTGTATCCAGGGTTTGCACTGTTTTTTGACAACACAAGACATAAATCCTGCTTAGGGAATAATTGCCTGGGATGGTGCCGAGTTACCAGGTCATTTAAATCGATGCTGTGTGCTATTGCACACTTAAAATTATTTACACTGCTCTTATCCTAGCTACAATCTGTTCTCTCTCGCTAATGCAGTGGAGAGCAATTTACTTCAGAATACCAAAGTCCTTCTGATTTCATTTTTGCTCCCACATCTGCTGCTGCAAGCATAAGTCCTAGAAATAAAACTAAATAAAGAAGCACATGGGAGCTTTGGGGAAAGTGGGTTTAGCTTAGACATCAAGGGATTTTCAAAGTTCTGTTTCTGACGCTATGTTCTAATTAACTTTAATGGTTGGTCACAGTTGTTCTATTGAGAGATTTGGAGATCTTTGCTTCTTTCTACTCCCCTTCCTACACCCCACTCGCTTTTGGACACACACTTTAGGATTGAGGCAGAAGGTGTTCATTTAGCAATCTTCATATAAAATGAGGCTATGAGTCGTGGTCCATGTCACTTGCACCATTGAAGTTGTAGCCTGTTTTGTGAAAGGTAAGAATGTTCTGATTCCGTAGAACAGTTAGGACCTACAAACTTTAGCAGATATCAAGCATCGATGTGTTGTGTAAGTCTCAATTGCTTTATTATTAACCCATCTGTAAAATATATCCACCTGAAAAGCCCCTGCAAGTTCTTGGCATGTATGTATGCTTGTATCCATCCATCTATCCACCCACCCACCTGCCCACCCCTACCACCACTCACCCCAAAAGAGTGGGGTTAGTTAGAAATGAATTGAGAAATCAGACACTGCAGATTATGGGTAACTTGGGAAAAATAAAATAAATCTCCATTATTGGAAAACAAGATCTGTAATGTGTGTGCTTCTGGCTACTCTGGGTTCCAAGTTGGGAATCGAGGCATGGTAAACAAACCAGAGATTTGAATATGAACAGTTCCACCGGTCTGTGGAATTCTTTCCTCACAAAGGACCAGTAATCTTTTAATAAAGATTGTTTTTAATCTTTTAATAAAGGTTGTCTGCTGTATCAGCTAGGGTTCTCCTGAGAAATAGAACCAATATGAATGATATGTATGAGTATGTGTATTAAGAGTTTATTTTAATAAATTGGCTGACATGGTCGTGGGTGCTAACAAATCTGAAATTTGTAGGGCAGGCTGATAGGCTGGACTATTAAGTGGGATTTTCTGCTGCAGTCTTGAGTCAGAAATTCTTCTTTCAGAAACCGTAGTTTTTGTAACCTTAGTCTCATTAAATAAGCCCATCCACATTATCAAGGATAATCTCCTTTACTTAAACTGACTATAGATGTTAACCACAGCAATAACTACATCTTCACAGCAATGACTAGATTAGTATTTGTTTAAATAACTGGATATTTATAGCCTGGCCAAGTTGATACCTAAAATTAAGCCTCAAATCTATCTGAAGCCCACCTCTTTCTTCTCTACTACTAACACACCAATGTTTTACATGTGTACAGCTCTCAACAATTAAATACTGAATATGGTCATAAAGAGAAGATCCCATTCCCATGACGGTGATTGGTTTAGGGGTAAAAATGTGACTCAATTCTGGTCAGTGGGATGCGAGGGGCAACCTGTCGAAAAACTTCTGGGAAGGGTTTCCTCAGCATTAAAAGAGACACATAGGAAGGGATGGATCCTCCTCTTCTCTTGGCTGCTGGGTCTGTAGGTGATGCCTGGCACTGCTGCAGCCATTCTATAACCAGGGAGTGAACCAGTGTGAGGACAAACCAGCAAGCTGCAATAGGCAGAGGAGAAGACAGAAAGCCCACGTCCTTGAAAACACCATTAAACTGATGAAAGTTATTCTTAACTATTAAAAACTTTCTATGGGAAAAAAATAACCTCAGCCTACCAGAGAACTTGTGGAAGTCAATAAGGCTTGTCATGAGATGAAGAATCTGTGTGAGGAAAAAGGATTAGTTTGGGTATCATCCACTCCCTACACAAACTCCTCACACCACAAATGACTTGTGACCAAGCCCTCTGCAGAGGAAGACATGATCCAAAGAGAACCGCATCTCTTCAATCAAAGGCAAGACACTGAGGGTAAAAAGTGGACCTTTCTAAAGCCTCTGAGGCAGAGGACAACACAAGTCTTGTTAAAGAGCATGTTCCTTACTAGCAGGGTAGGCTGTTGAAACTTGAAGCATGAAAACAGGACCAAATTGAGCTGCTGGGTTTGGGAAGCTGGAATAAAAAACCACAGCATCCTGAAGAGCTGCTTCCATAGGTAGCAAAGTAGTAGAAAGCAACAAACACACTGAGAATTTCAGAGAAATCTTACTACAAACTTGAAGAGAAGGAAAGGAGAGGGGCCATATATAGGATGGGAACACATGTGAAATATAGGTTCCTGGATGACCTGGAAGAAACTCAAGGATGGATCTGATGGGTGTTCAGCCAAAGTACTGCTATTTTATTTACTTTGTTGCATGCCCAGATTGTTGTAACTAGGAAAAAACAATGGTTCTCTGTTATCTAATCAATAATCACATTGATTTTAGTTCAACTAAAACAACACCACCAACAAAAAGCTAGTGTGCAGAGGGAAACTACTTAATAGCTATCGTGCCAAAAATATCTTGTTTAATGGTATACTGGTGAGTTGTTTTAAAAGAGAGAAGTTAATTAATGCTGACTACTCATAGCATAATAAATTCACATTCAAGCTATTCCAGAATATGATTGGTAGCCCATTTGAGATATTATAAAACAAATTAAGTTGCTGAAACATCTTTTTTGAAATTTTCATGTGCATAAGACTCTTCTGGGATGCTTATAAAGTATCAACAGATTACAATTCAGAAGGTCTGGGGTGAAGCCCCCAAATCTACATTTTAAATAAGCTCCCTAAGTGACTCTGATAGAACTGATCCATGGACCTCTCTTTAATAAACTCTGATCTAAGAATTCTACATTAAAATAGAGATATTATAAATAAAAACATGCAGCTTTTATCCCCAAGAAGGCTTTGCATTTAAAATATTGTTCCATTATAAGGAATGAGGATAATATTTAATAGTTCTCTTAGGATCTACAAATAGTCCATGAGTCATGATTCAGCCACCCAATAGCTATTGTATTTCTGTATGTTTTTTTCATAGATGCCACTTAAACTTTCAGGAAGGAATTTTGGGGGAGGAGGAGGAGAAGAAATATGGAAAACAACCTTCATTTCATATTTCCTCACTCACTGTAAGTAGAAGCATAAGAGGAGATCAAAAGTCCACCAACTTTGAGTGGGCAACAGTGGATTAGTGGCATAGTTCTTGCCTGCCATACCAGAGACCCAGGTTCAGTTTCTGGTGCCTGCACACATTAAAAAAAAAAAAAAAAAAAAGTCCACCATCCTTGAAAACCAAGAAGCAAAGTATTGATTTGTGATTTTCTGAGTGCAAAGGCTGCTATTCATCTTTGTACTCTGAGTGTCCACCTCTGATATTGCCTTACCTACTACTTTGCACATGATAGGATCTCACTAAATATCTGTGAATCTTTGGCACAGATTATAATCTGAGTTTATACTAACCCAAAGACAGAGACAGATGTATTCTAAACTCTTAGCCCCAAGAGAACAGAGAAATGTTTGCTTTGCTGACCACTGTGTATAGTAGGCAGGAAACAAACATTTGTTGAATGACTGAATGAATGTATAGATGTATACAAGCCTTAAAACTTGCAATTATTTCTTTTATTGTATCAGGTTTCCCAACTAGTTTTTAGCAACAAAATCTCCTTTCAAAAAAAAGAAAAAGAAAAAAGCTTGCACAGTACCCCTGTCAGTAAGCAAATAAAAACAAGTTTGGGAGATTGGGGATTGGAGACACCTCCTCTTTTCTTATCCACTGTCCTTCAGGAATAGTCCTTGAACCAATTCCTCAGAACCTAGTTTAAAATCATTATTTTTTAGACTCTTCACAAAGTTCTTGTGCAATTGTTTATACTTCCAGGTTTTATATTTTAGTATCTTGGGTTATTTTAAAAACTAATTTTTGTCTGACCCAGCTTTCTAACAAGACAAAAAGATTTGTTGTTTTCTCATAGATGACATGATTTTCAATCTTCATATTAGTCATAGGATGCATACCCTGAATCTTCTTCCTTTACAAACTCCAAAATTAATGTGTTGTTTATATAATCAGGTAATATAATTATTATATGTTTCTTTTAATGCATTTTGCAGATTGTTCCTATCATACCTTCTACTAATTCAAAGCAAACTATGATAGTCATATTTTTTGCTTTCCCTGCATGCTTTCCCACCAGGTTTCTTCTGATGCCTTTGATAAGCTGGTTAGAATAAAAATCAGATTGCCTCCCGACTTGTGCCCCCCAACCCCACTAACCAGCACCAGCACCATCATCATTGTCATCTCAGGGCCAGGCATGTGAACCAGGCTGGCCAGAGTACCTGTCTTCCAGACACTTGGATCCAGAGGGAATATGTGACTTGGGATTAACATATGGGTGTTAGGAGGAGAGGCCCTCTTTCTACTCCACTGCTGAGCTATCAATAAGTGAGCCTTCGGATGTAGGTGACCAATAGCTCACCACACTGGAGAAAGTCAAGGAGAAACAAGCAGAGACCATATGGAGAGAGACATCAAAATAGTATTTGAAACCCTAGGTCCAGCCATGTCAAATGCTGTTCCACCCTTGAATTTACCAATTGTGTGAACTTAAACTTTTTCTTTTCTGCTAAAATAGATTGTTAGTTTCTGTCACTTACAACCAAAAACTGTCTTACTCTTAAATAAAACACTAATTACATTAAGAATTTAAAGGAAACTATAACTTTATAGAACACTGAAGAACATTGACCTATCCTGAAGAGAATTTGCTCTTTAATCTCTTTTCTATTTATTTATAATTTCAAATTAACCATGTAAACTAGTTATGATGTGAGGTTACACAGTAGAATACTAAAATTATGTCATTAATGAATTTTTTTTCAAAGAGCCTATTTAGCCATGCAGTTACAAGAATTCTAATATTTTATTTCATTTTGACAAACTCCACTGTATGTTCTATGTGCAACAAGTAAGTACTGTTACAGATGAGGGGGCTGGAAACTAGTTAGAAGTAGATGTTTCTATTTATTTAAAATTTCTTCTCCATGCTTTTCTTTGTATTTTCTAAATTTTAAACAGAAATTATATATTAACTTTTTAAAACTTTAAGTTAATAATGATTATAATAGTTAACATTTAATTAGGACTTGGAATTTGCTTGATTTGAACCAGGCTAACTATCTATATACATCAGCTTAGGGCTGGTGTGGTAGTCAGCAATCAAGATGGCCCCCAGTGGCCCTTGCCCCTGGGTAGTTACATCCTTGCATAGTCTCCACCACTATGAATAGGGCTGATATGTGTAATCAAAAGGATATTGTGGAAATGTGATGCTACAAATATATGAATATATTGTGGATATATATGCTATAAATATATTGTGGATTCCACCTTGTTCTTTCTTGGATTACTTACTCTGGAGGAGATGCCATGTTGAGAGGACACTCAAACAGTTCTATGGAGAAATTCATAAGGTGAGGCGCTGAATCCTCCTGCTAAAAGCCAGCACCAACTCATGACCTATGTGAGTGAGCAGATCCTCCAGACCCCATCAAGCCTTTAGTTGACTGAAGCCTCAGCCAATATCGTCACTACGACCTTATGAGAGACTCAGAACCAGACCCATTTAGCTAAGCTACTCTTAAATTCCTGACCCGTAGAAACTGTGAGATAATAAATGTTTGTGGTTGTTTAAAACCACTAAAATTTGGGGGAGTTTGTTATGTACCAAGAAAAAACTAAATGAATTGGTTCTATTATTATCCCTGCTTTTTAGTGAAGAAACTAAGTTTTAGGGAGGCTATAAAATGAACTCAAAATTGCAAAGAAAATAAGTAAATATGTTTGGATTAAAAATGCAGGCCTGTTAGGCTTCAAAGCCCTATGCTAACTACTATAAAACACATTTTAGAAGGGAAAAATAAAAGTCATTCTTCAAATGGCTTCTGTTTTTCTACTTCTTACCTTCCCACAATGACCACTTCATATGTGGTGCCTTTCCCACTAAACCTAGAAAAGTAAAAGGAAAACCATATAATACTATCATTCTTATAGTTCAAATAAAGTTGAATAATGGGAATTTCACGTTTCAACCTAACAGAAAATATTTCCATAGCAAACATGTGCTGATTTGAAAGGAAGTATGCCCCCTAAGAAAAGCCATGTTTTAATATAAATCTCATTTCTTAAAGGTAGAATAATCCCTATTCAATACTGTATATTTGAAACTGTAATGAGATCATCTCCCTGGTTGATGTGATTTAGTTAAGAATGGTTGTTAAACTGGATTAGAATGACATGTCTCCACCCATTTGAGTGGGTCTTGATTAGTTTCTGAAGTCCTATAAAAGAGGAAACATTTTGGAGATTCAGAGAGACTCAGAGAGAGCAGAGAATGCTGCAGCACCATGAAGCAGAGAGTCCACCAGCCAGCGACCTTTGGAGATGAAGAAGGAAAATGCCTCCCGGGGAGCTTCATGAAACAGGAAGCCAGGAGACCAAGCTAGCAGATGACACCGTATTCGCCATATGCCTGTCCAGCTGAGAGAGAAGCCCTTACTGTGTTTGCCATGTGCCTTCTCACTCGAGAGAGAAACCCTGAACTTCATCAGCCTTCTTGAACCAAGGTATCTTTCCCTGGATGCCTTTGATTAGACATTTCTAGAGACTTGTTTTAATTGGGACATTTTCTCAGCCTTAGAACTGTAAACGAGCAACTTATTAAATTCCCCTTTTGAAAAGCCATTCCATTTATGATATATTGCATTCTGGCAGCTAGCAAACTAGAACAAAACGCCTCCTTTGTTGGGACATCATGTGGAGGCTGTGACATCCTTTAAAATTTTTACAAGGATTTGAAAACAAAGCAAAGTACCGGACATATAATAAGTAGTCAGCAAGTTTTAAATTAATAAACATTGTCCCATATATTAAATTTACAAATAATTAGGGAATTGTAAAAAAGAGGGTAGAAATAAGAATGGTTCACTATTAAAAGATGAATGTGAGCAACCCATATATATATATATATATATATGTTGCCTTGAATGCCAGTTTCTCTGTCATTGTATTTTTCAAGCCTTTGCCTTAACAAGCGTAACAGTTTAAACAAATTGGGCATCCTGCTCCCACTCTCATAGTCCTCATCTTTTTCTGTCCAAGCCACATAAATTTATATTTCTCAGCTGTCCTCTGAGCATGCAACAATACCTGCCACAAAAGAGCCACCACCCTGTACTGCAACAGGAATGCGAGTCTGTATATGCACACGTGGCTCTGTACCATCTCTGACTTGATATTCTCCATCTGTTGCATATTCAGGAAGTTGTGGCCAACTCTGCCATAATTACTCATCCCTCCCTCTCCTACCCCCTAGCATACCCCTTACTAGTATTCATGTACTTTGCTTCCTTTCAAAATATTGAAAGCAGAGCCCTGCTGGCCAGACCAGAACCATGTGAGCTACACAAATGTGAGGCTGAAATAAAAAAGGAACCAGCATGGCAGAGGACAAATGGAAAAAGGCACCAGGCACTACTGTTCATGTGGGCAAGCTCCAGGGAGACTCAAACACTCAATAGCTTGGCCCAGAGAGCCAGGCAATATGATACTTTCAGAAAGTCAGCATATATTTCATAGAAAAGAATGGTCTAAAGCAAATGTTTTCTTAGCTCTTCTAAGCGCAGCAGTCCTAAGGTGTAAGTATATGAGAAAAAAAGAAAGACACTGAATTCAGCCTTTAAGACATATGGATTTTGTACAAGTTTAGTCGATAGCTAGCTGCACAATCTTGGCACATTTCTCTATTTCTCTGAGTATTACTTTTTTTCCTATAAGAATGGTAGTTTGTAAGATTTCTAAAGTCACTTCCCACTGTAATAGTTTTCGGTTTTAAGAACTTGGAGATCTTTGAGGAGGGAGCCACAGTTTAGTGAAAATTATAGAAAATAGGCCCAAAAGGAGAAAAGGTAAAAGATATTATAGGAATGAATAAAAGGGAACAGATAATTTTTTTTTTAATACGGAGAATTTTTTAAGGTTAAGATCGCTTTTATTCAAATTATGTCTCCAGCCCCATCTCCATTTCACCACTCCCCCTCACCAACTGCGATATGTTTGTTGTATCCTATGAGAGACACGTGTATTTTAGAATTATTTTTTTGGGGGATATTCTTAATAAAACATTTTTCACTTCTTACACAAGAGGAACATTAGTTATTTGACAGTAATGCCTATGAAATACACAATTCCCTTATGATAAGGTTGCATAAACACTGGGTAACTATAAAAATAATGTAACAAAGAAAGTATTTTAAAAATTCTAACATTTATCACATGTCAATTATTATTCATATACATATACATACATACCTACATACGCATATATATATATGCTGGCTAAGTCACAGACGCACCTAGTGGCCATATTCCAGCCCTCACCTACCCTACCCTCCTTTTCTATTGTGTGCAGTGGTTTCATTGTGTGTCCTTCCTGCAGCCTGGGGGAGAGGTTAGGTCTAATGAAAAGGCCTGACCTACCTTAAACTCAGAAACTAGGAACAAGCAGCCCTAGCTGCTTATCAGGATGGAAACTGTCAATGGCAGGGATGTATAAATGTCCCACCCATGGGATTTATCTCTCCTTTCCAGCTCCAAATGGGGCCTTGCAGAGCTGCCATCCACCAACCCTGACCTGAGCAGCTGGTCTCCCTGGGAGGGATCTCTTCCTCAGCTCTTTTGGATCCTTTAAGCTGTATAAGTAATAAAGTGGTCATTTGCTGAAAGTGTTTGTTATGCTTTAAGCTGTGTTCCCACAACATACAACAACTTGCTCCACAGTATAATTTATAAATAAATTATATTTTTGACTGTGTCTATAGCCACTGAAAATGGTTGGATAGAGTTTTTACCAAGTTGGAAGGGTTACTTTGGGATAATCTGGCCTAAAATATAAGCTATGTGGCTCATATATGATACAATTTGCAGAGCTCTGGGGGTCACATTAAAGAAATAAGCAGTTAAACTCCAAACAAAGGCCTTTCTTGATATAGGCAGGACTTTCATATTGAGATGTCATGGACAAAGATTTGAACATGAACACCAGAAGAAAATCTGAGTCAGATGCTACAATCACACAGGTTGGTTTATAGTTGGAGCTGCTTACTATATGGGCCCCTTCAAGGAGGTGCTCTAGGGCAAATGGCAATAAGGATTTATTAACTGTCCTGAAGAATAAGGAGGCCACCTAAATTGACTAGGTGTTCTAGTTTGCTAGCTGCTGGAATGCAATATATCAGAAACAGAATGGTTTTTAACAAGGGGAATTTAATGAGTTGCTAGTTTACAGTTCTAAGGCCCAGAAAATGTCCCAATTAAAACAAGTCTATAGAAATGTCCAATCTAAGGCATCCAGCTAGGGAAAGATACCTTGGTTCAAGAAGGCCGATGAAGTTCAGGATTTCTCTCTCAAGTGAGAAGGCACATGGCAAACACAGTCAGAGCTTCTCTCTCAGCTGGAAAGACACATGGAGAACACAGCATCATCTGCTAACTTTCTCTCCTGGCTTCTGGTTCCATGAAGCTCCCTGGGAGGTATATTCCTTCTTCATCTCCAAAGATCGCTGGCTAGTGGACCCTCTGCTTTGTGGTGCTGCACATTCTCTGCTCTCTCTGGATCTCTCTGAATCTCTCATTCTCCAAAATATTTCCTCTTTTATCGGACTTCAGAAACTAATCGAGACCCACTCAAATGGGTGGAGACATGTCATCCCCTAATCCAGTTTAACAACCATTCTTGACTAAATCACATCATCCAGGGAGATGATCTCATTACAGTTTCAAACATACAGTATTGAATAGAGATTATTCTACCTTTATGAAATGGGATTTATATTAAAACATGGCTTTTCTTAGGGGGCATATATCCTTTCAAACCAGCACACTAGGTTATTTGGGGGATGGGGGAATTTTTTTTTTTTCTCCCGTGCTCCCAAGGGAGAAGTAATAGAGAAGACAGGAGAATGAAACATAAGAGATTCAGAGTTTAGCCATATGGAGCAACCCTGAAGCTCTATTTTGTATAAATGCCCACAAGACTTTAAGAAAGAAGTTCCTACCTTTTAATATCTGTGTTGTTTATGTTTCTGTAAATCCCTTTCTTTTCCCTAAATTTTCTTCTATATCCCAAAATCCTCATAATGAATGCTTTTGCTTTTTTTCCTTAGCTTTGGGTTTTGATTGAATTGTTTATTTATTTTTTGGATATCAAGGAAAGGGGCTGAGCTCAACATATAGGCTGATACAGTGAGTAGTGGAGACAACACATTTGGGAGAGCAGGAAAATGTATAAGCAAACAATGTCAAAAAAAGAAGGGCCTTGGAAATATAAGAGGCCATGAAAGGCAAAGCCTGCTGAGAATTCACAAAGACATTTGCTGAGGGTACTGGATCTTCCATAGGATGCAGAAAAGCGTCTTGATCTGATCTAACTTAGATCTTAAGGAGCAGTGGCCCAGCTGATATCAAACATTAGTTTTTTGTTTTTGTTTTTTAGTAAATGTGGTTTTAAAATTTATCCTTAAATCCAAAATACATAGTATTTTGTCTAAAAAAATAAATGTATGTCAAACACTAAGACAATGATTTGTCATTTAGATAGGAAATGTTGTTGGGTATCTAGGCTACTGTTTACAACACTGAGAAGTGAACCTTTTATAAAATGCTTACATTCAAGTGCATAAATTGTAATCCAGGAGTCTTAAGGCTTTAAACCCTTATATTTAGTTGAAGAATTTTCTAATTATAAGGCTGTTTTCACTGAAAGCCCCTTGAAAATTGGAGACATTTCTACTTTAAGAATTACTGTAGACCCAAATCTTTATCTGTACTGAAAGCATGGTTAAAGCAACCCATGAAAGGGTTGTCCACATTTTTCAGCCCACTCTCATTTTCTGTTTAACCCACACCCCCAAATATCTCAGCCTTACTTGAAATGAGTACAATAAAGTAAAATAAAGTAAAATGTCTCTCCATTTTTTCATGGTTATGCTTCTAAGCAGCAATATTTCTTTCTGTAGATCGCATCCTTTCCATGAGAGTTTGCCTAATGACAAAGAGGAAAGCACAAGGGCAGAAGAGCAGAAGAGAATGGAGTTGTTAGCTTCTCCTATGTGTCTCTTCTTTGTTCTGGCCATTATGGATGTCTTTCACATAACATTTCCTTAAATGAATTTAGTTCTCATTACACTTTTCTAAGGTAGATATTATGAGCCTCATTTTACAAATTAGGCTTACAAAAAATTAGCTAATTTGGTCAAGATGACATCAATTGTAAGTGGTAGAGCCAGGTCCATTTATAGTTAGTTACATTAGAGTTTTCAAAACTGCTCAAGTGGGTCTATGAAATATGCTCCAAAGAAAGTATATTTGCCTGGTCAAATAGGTTTGGTAGATGATGGATTGAATTACATGGAGCAAGTTTCTTTATTATAGGACTTATCAAGTCATTAAGATAATGATGCCTATTGTCACGTTCCAAGATGGTAAAATAGGAAGTAGAAGCTGGAATTAGTGTTCCATGAATTCATTTTGGGAAATAAATACTACACCAAATGATGTCATCTCCAACAAAGAAAGGATTTAATTGATCTAGAACCAGGGCAATGACATTATCACAATCTGCCAGAATATAGTTCAGGCCAGGTGGCTGGTAACACATCAAACAGAGCGCTGTAATTCTGAGTACAAGCATGGAGTCTTTATTGATTTTCTTTGGTTGCTTGACAGCCTGAGCCCATGGGTGATGTAGGGCTACAAATCCCATCAAATTCATAGGAACTTTTCCACAGACTGTGTCTGCCTCCTGTGCTGCAGTGAAATGGTTGAACCCTTCTTGGGTTTACACATTGATTATAACTTTGTATAACATTTCACCTCTTTTCTAACATTTTGGACGAAAAAGGGCCCTACAGAGAAAATTAAAAAGCAAAAGACCAATGGTGTTTTCCTCCTTTCTGGTGCCTTTTTACTTTTTAAATTTGATAATTATTTTCTTGCTGCAAAGTAGTTTTACTATATTAATTACTTTTATTAAAAAAGCAATTTTCATTATTTTAAAAGTATTTTTGTAGACGTTCTGGTAAAGTTTTCAATAGTATAAAAGCGTAGGTAATCAAAAATAACTCTACCTTCCAAATCATTACATTGATCTTTTCTAAAGTCAGCTACTGAGAATAGTTTCTTGGGAATTCTTTCAGATGTTTTCTATGTATTTACAAGCCATTATATATGACAGTGCCTATGGATCCTTTTGTGGGGGAGGTACATACATTGAGGATTACTATACATTTTGTTCTGCTTCTAATATTTTGAAAATTTCCTGAATGATGACCTTTTTCATTTAAATTTACTTGATATAGAATGCACAAATATACTTACATTCCATCTCAAATTAAATACCAAGTTTGACTAGCTTGATTGGTCTTAGGAAATACAGCCATATTAGTTGATGCACCACACAACCCTCATACTCAGTAAGATCATGACACCATTATATAATCTGAGTATTAATCCTCAGAGAAATACAACATTGGATAATTGTACTAGTTGTACTTCCAAATTCTAGCTTCCTGCTACCCAATACAGCCACTAGTCACATGTGGCTATTGAGCACTTTTAATGTGACTAGGCTAAATTGAGATGTGCTATAAGTATAAAATACATATTTGAATTTAAAGACTTAGAATGAAAAACAGATTGTAAAATATTTCATGTTTCTATATAGATTATATACTGAAATGATAATATCTTGGAGATACAGGATTAAATGAAATATAAAATGAAAATTTCACTTGTTTCTTTTTAACTTTTTAATGTGACTACTAGAATATTAAAAATTACATATGGGGTGGGCCTGGGTAGCTCAGCAGGCAGACTTCTAGCCTGCCATGACAGGGACTCGGGTTCAATTCCCAGTGCCTGCCCATGCAAAAAAAAAAAAAAAAATTGCATATGTGGCTCACATTATATTTTAATTGGACAGTGCTGGGACAGTAATTATAGAAACAAGGAGATCTAAGTAACTGCACAGTAGAAGTGTTATTTGTCTACAGGATTTTTTATAGTTCTGAAGCTTCATTTGAATTCTTTTCCAGAATGGCTATTAAGCATAGGATGATCCAAAATTTATTAAGTGATTGGTTTCAAAGAAATAAGCCTCTTTGAAATGAATTATTTTTGCTTTGCATATGGGGATTACCTCTTTGCTGGTTTGAAAGGATGTATGGACCCTGGAAAAGCCATGTTTTAATCAAAATCCCATTTCATAAAGGTAGAATATTCCCTATTCAATACTGTATGTTTGAAACTGTAATCAGATCATCTCCCTGGAGATGTGATTTAATCAAGAGTGGTTGTTAAACTGGATTAGGTGATGACATCTCTCCACCCATTTGGGTGGGTCCTGATAAGTTTCTGGAGTACTGTAAAAGAGGAAAAATTTTGGAGAATAAAGGAGATTCGGAGAGAGCAGAGAATGCTGCAGCACCACGAAGCAGAGAGTCCATGAGCCAGCGACCTTTGGAGATGAAGAAGGAAAATGCCTCCCGGGGAGCTTCATGAAACCAGAAGCCAGGAGAAGAAGCTAGCAGATGATGCAGTATCTGCCATGTGCCTTTCCAGATGAGAGAGAAACCCTGACCTTCAGCCTTGTTGAACCAAGGTATCTTTCCCTGGATGCCTTTGATTGGATATTTCTATAGACTTGTTGTAATTGAGACATTTTCTTGGCCTTAGGACTGTAAACTAGCAACTTATTAAATCCCCCTTTTTAAAACCATTCTGTTTCTAGTATATTGCATTCCAGCAGCTAGCAAACTAGAACAACCTCTTAGTCTGAGAATCAGTTTAGTGCAGTGGGAAAAGGGTTAGATTCTGTGTCATAAGGCCTGAATTCAAATACTGACCACGGACATGTAATTTAACCTCAGCTTTATCATCTATAAACTAAGAAGTATATTACCTGGTCTACTTTCATCCCAGTGTTATTGTGAGCATCAAATGAGATAACAGATAAGCATTTAACAAATTATTAAATATCCCTTTAATGATTCACTGGATAATGTATTAAAACATTAGAATATAGATTATTATTGGAAGTTTTACATTCAGAAGCTCCTTAAGAAACTATGTAGTCTAAAGCACCTCTGCCTTTCCTTTATACAACCCTTCCCAATTTTACAGATGAAGAAACTGAGTTTGGACTTAATCCAGAGGGGTTAGAGCCAACAGTAATTTGTTGGTTAATGGTACAGTTAAGATTAGAACCCAGATCTGATTTATTCATTTGTTTAGCAAGTACCTAATGGGATCCCATCCATTCATTCATTTATTACATAAACACATATTAATTACTTATTTTTGGCAAGGACTATGAAAGAGTCTAAGGATAATAATAGGCGACATTGTTGATCACATATTAAGCACTGGACATGAGATATATATATATATATAAAAAATCTCATTTAAACTAACCATCCTTGAGATAGGTGTTATAAAGCCTTTTAACAAAGGGCCTGTGAGGTTAAGTAACCTGATAAAGGTTAAACAGCTAGTAAGTGACAAAGTGCAGATTTGACTCCTGTTCTGTTTGAATCAGAAGCCCATGCTCTCCACCCCTGGGCCCTACAGCAAGGTGGGCATTCTGCTAAAAGGGGCTTAAAGCTGGCTGGGAAGACAGTTCAAGGTAGATAATGAATGAAAGTAAAGTGTGGTTCATTTTGTAACAAAGATGTAAAAGAGCTCAGGGAGCCCAGAGAAGCATTAACCGGTACCTCTGCTTCTCTCCAAATCTTGCCTATACCAGTAAATTCACCTGTTCCATCAAACCTGAGACTCATCCTTGATTGCTCTTCTCCATCACCCTCACATCACCCAAGTCAATTCTAACTTCAGGGTGTACCCTTCATTGTTTAACTTCTCTTCACTTGTACTATCATCACTGCATCACTTTCCCATCCCACTCCCATCATTATAAATGCCTACTAATTGCTCATGAATCTACTTTTACCCTCCTTACACAAGTGTTTCTCCACCCCGTGGTCTTTTAAAAATGGAAAACCTGATTACACCATTCCCCTGCTTCAAACCTTTAAATTGTTTCATATTAATCTTAAAATAAAAGCCACCATCTGCACATGTACTACCAATCCCTTCTTCTGTCTCCAACTTCCCACTCATGCTACCTCTACATTGCTTGCTTTGCTTTGACCACATTGGCCTCCTTTTAGTTCCTCAACAAGCCAAGTCTTTTCCTTCCTCAGGGACTTTGCACATGATTCTGTCTACGATGTCCTGCTCCTGGCTTTTTGCATAGCTAGCTCCCTCTCATACTGTAGGCTGAGTTTAAGTGTCAACTACACTGAGATCCTTTCCCGACCACTCTAAGCAAGGTTCCACTGTTTTTATTCTCATGGAACGTTCGTCAAATTGAAAATACGTATTTCTTTAATCACATATTTATTGAAGTCATACTAGGCTCCATAACCCATGAGGTCAGGGGTCTTGGGAATCTCACTACTCTCTGAACACCCAGTACTTAGTCTTGCAGATGGCACATAGTAAATGTTTAGCAAATATTTGAGGAATGAATGAATGAATAATAATTCTTATTGGAAGAATGGTGAAGGTGCTGCAAAGGGAACTCACTGGTCATTTCCACTTTTCCACATTTGTTTGAGTGGCTACAGTTCTTTTGCTTTCATGCTCCTGCTAGTAAAGTTTCAAGTAGATCATCATGCAGTTTCCCAGAACTGGAAAAGTCAATGTGCAATTCTCGTAATACTCACAGTTTGGGTGATTTGCCTTCTATGTAGTCCTGCAGCCATGCATTATGTATAGTTCTCTTTTAAGTAAAAACTGCCAGAGAAATGAATCAGCAAGAGCTGGAAGCTTGCTGCCTCCATCCAGGCACAGCTGTTTTTTAGCTCTATTCAATTCTTACTCCCTGGCCTCCTAATTCAACCAATCATTTTCTGGAAAGAATAGCACAGTAGTTGGTATTTAATAAGCTATGCAATTCTCTCCCAGAAACAAACAGGATATGCAAGTCTAAGTTGGATATTTACTTCATTGTTATTGTTTATTCTACATCTAGGAGTTAAATATGCTGCCATAATTTTAGCTCAGTAATAACTTAGAGCTTTTGATTGCTATTGTCTGAAAACATATATATATATTTTAGACAGTATCTTAGTTCCCTGGATGTGATGACAAATACCACAGAATGGGCTGGCTGAAACAACAGGAATTCATTGGCTCACAGTTTTGTTGGTTAGAAAGTTTGCCTCCTGCTGGAGTTGGTAGCATTTGTGATGGCTGGCAATCCTTGGGTTCTTTGGCTTTCCTGCCACATGGCAATGCCCTCTCCTTTCTCTTCAGATTCCACTGACTTTTGGCTTCCAGGTTTTTGCTTTGGCTTTCTCCTTAAAAGGCCATCAGTAATAGGGCTAAACCCAACTTGATTTAGTTGGCCTTACCTAAACTAAAATCATACCTTCAAAATATCCTATTTGCAGTGGATTAACACCCACAGGAATGGGATTAAGGTTAAAAACCTGTTTTTTCTGGGTTACGTAACTCAATCTTCCATAATCAGGTACCTACTTCCTAGACTCTTTACCAGGATAAGTAGGCAGGCATTAGAGGGAAAGGAATATAACATCTGCTGAGTACTTGGTGGTGACAGTAATTTTGTTAAATACTTTATACATTGCTTCTTTCATCTTCAAAAAGAAAGATGTCAGCTAAATATGATCAGTAACATTTTTTCCCACCTTATGTTGACAGGACAGAAAGCTTAATTAACCTGCCCAATGTCACACAAGTGGTCAAAGGCACAACTGAGATTTGATATCCTGTCTACCTTGCCCTCCAGCCACTCTGAGGAAAGAAAGAAAAATTCAAGTTTGTTGTGGATCTTGTTGTCAGCCAACTCAGTTCAAGTTTTGGTCAAGGAGGAAGCTGGAATTATGGCCCTGAATGGTATTACTGGAGCATAGGAGGAGCAGCTGTGAAATATCCATGCCTCTCTTCAGTGGAGAATGAAAATAAATCAGGTAAGTTTTAATATGGAAGCAAGTTTGAAAGAAATATAATGTGTTTTGCCCTGATTTATTCAGTATTTCCTTTCTCTTTGGGTTATTGAAAATACTGATTTGGTAGGGAGCAATATATAACAGAAAAGTACCCCAGAATGGAGAGAGCCATAGATGGGGGCAGTCATCACAGAGCAAGAGTGCCAATGGGTTACTGCAGTGTTCAGACTTGGGAAAAATTCCACACGCTATTAAGAAAGCTGGCCTATGGATTCATTGTATATTAAAACACATCTTGGCCCTGGTGATACCCAAATGGCTACCTAGCAGGGAAATCTTCCACAATCTCCACAGTTCCTAAGGCTGACCAGATAATAGGCATGACAGAATGAAAGAAAGTTGAGGGTGACCTCTCCTCATGAGGAAAGTTGAAGGTGACATTTCCCATGAGGGAATGATACTGGCATTAATTCCTGCAGACAGTAGGTATTCAAACAGAAAATGGATGCTTAAGTCAGACAGCTTTATGTGTTCCAGTAGTCATGTTTCTTGAAGATGATTGCATAACGATATAGCTTTCACAATGTGACTATGTGATTGTGAAAACCTTCTGTCTAATGCTCCTTTTATATACCTTGTCAACAGACAAGTAGAGCATATGGAATAAAAATAAATAATAGGGGGAACAAATGTTAAAATAAATTTAGTTTGAAATGCTAGTGATCAATGAAAGGGAGGGGTAAGGGGTATGGTGTGTAAAAATATTTTTTTTGTTTTCATTTTATTCTTTTTCTGAATAGATGCAAATGTTCCAAGAAATGATCATGATGATGAATATGCAACTATGTGATAATATTGTGAATTACTGATTATATATGTAGAATGGAATGATCAAGATAGGAAAAAAAAGTCAGACAGCTTTAGATATTAGTACCTACTCATGTACTGTGTATGAGATCCTACTCTAGTTATTAATTTTTCTGAGTTCCGATTTCCTAACCTACAAAATGGCAATGGTAGTCATTTCCTATCTTTGTGGCATAGAGTATGCACTGTCAATTCCCTTCCTCCTTCCCATCTGTGTAAAACTCAGCAACTTTCAACTTTCATACTTTCCAACTCAATCCCCTCTTTGAGCTTCATCTCCACCCTTTCTAAGTACCCTGCCTCTTTTCACTATCTATTTGAAGAACTTGGAATTTCAAAGGTTTTCAAAGGGATTTTGTCAAGACTCACAGACTCCCATGCCTAGACTCCAATTAATGTTAGAGTTAATGTTGGCAGCCCCCCTGCCTGCCTATGTTCTTTGTGGCTCTTAACAAAGATATTCCATTTCTGGCTGAGAATTTGGGTTCTGATGAGGTCTCTAATTCTCAGAGTGCCTAGACCACTCTTGGCCTCATTTCCCCACTCCATAACCCTCATCAAATCTCAAGAGTTCTGAGATCACTGCTGTCCTCCTGGGAATACACCTCTTGGATGAAGCTGTGGTTGTGTGGCAATGGGACACCTCTCCTGGCAAGAAAAGGACCTCCCTGGACAGAAGGAAGAATCCTCTATCCTCTCTGCTTCTTGACCAGAAAAGAGATGCAACTTGCTTTAATGATTCAATCCTTCAGCACACATTTATTAAAGATCTACTATGTGTATAGTACATTTTAGGCACCAGGGATACCAAAACAAACCAGGCAGAGACCTTACAGAGGAAACACTCCAGCCTACCCTCTCTCATGCTTTCTTCCCATCCCCTGGCCTGCCATTCAGGAGCTCCCACTGCAGTATTTGTTTAAAGCTCGCCATCTCAGTTCTTCCAACAACTGCTTTCCCTTTTAACAAGTTAAGCTTACCTGTCACTTGACCAATCCTATCAGTTTATAACTGATGCATTAATTCTTGTTCTGTCAGTGGTGGCTATTAATGGCTTAATGGTATTTTCCAAGATGGTTTTGTGAAGGATGTTAGCCTGTCCAAACAAATAAAACTTCAAAATACAGTGTGTTGGATAAAGCTAGACTTATTTCTGCAGGACTATCTAGAACCTATAAAGTAATACTTAGTGAATCTCTACTATTTCCTTTGTAGTTTCTGTCGAACTTATCTGATCTGGTAACTCTTTGTTATACATTACCTACTGACATCTCCCAAAGGAATTTTTCTGAAATCCCAGTTTCAGAAATGATAGTATAACAAAAGAGAGACTGTCAGTCTCCACAATTCCATGGTTGATCTTTAAGAGTCTGAAAAAGCCTCCGCTTCCAGGCCCTGCAGTAGTGGCCTCAATAAGTCATCCTTATTTTGTCCATTCCTCCTTCCCTGTGTCACTTTCCTCACTCTTGGTTTCTGGAAATCACCTCCTAAGTCTGTGCCTCAGTGTCTGATTTTTGAGAAACCCAAAATAAGACAACTTGCCATATCAAACATTCTAACTAATACATAGTACAACTCAAACCTGCCATACATTAAACATCTTTTAATTTTAGATATTTATTGTACTATAGCGAATTAATGAACTGCATCAGTTTCTCCAGCTACAAAATGGGGGTAATAAAAATTCCTACCTTTTGAGGATAAAAGGGATAGTGCATGTAAAGTGCAGGGTTCAATATGTGCCACATAAAAAGCGACTTAAAATGTTATCAGATACTGGTTACTGTCATCATTTTCATTGCCAGATTAAGAGTAATGTAACATATGGATCTCTATTAGCCCTGTTGACTGACTGAAACATTCATTGACTTTTCAGCCAGAGTTCAGCACTGTTATAGTTTGCTAGCTGCTGGAATGCAATATACCAGGAACAGAATGGCTTTTTAAAAGGGAAATTTAATAAATTGCTAGTTTATTGTTTTAAGGCCAAGAAAATGTCCCAATTAAAACAAGTCTATAGAAATGTTCAATCAAAGGCATCCAGGGAAAGATACCTTGGTTCAAGAAGGTCGATGAAATTCAGGGTTTCTCTCTCAACTGAGAAGGCACATGGCGAACACAGTCAGGGTTTCTCTCTTGGCTGGAAGGGCACATGGTGGACACAGCATCATCTGCTATCTTTCTCTCTGGGCTTCCTGTTTCATGAAGCTCCCTGGAAGGAGTTTTCCTTCTCCATCTCCAAAGCGCTGGCTGGTGGGCTCTGCTTCATGGTGCTGCTGCATTCTCTGCTCTCTCTGAATCTCCTGGCTTTCTCTCTTGTGGTTCCCTTTATAGGATTCCGGTAAACTAATGAAGACCCACCCAAATGGGTGGAGACATGTCATCACCTAATCCAGTTTAACAACCAGTCTTGATTAAGCCACGTCTCCAGGGAAATGATCTAATTACAGTTTTAAGCATACAGTACTGAACAGGGATTAGGCTGGATTTATAAAATGGGATTAGGATTAAAACATGGCTTTTCTGGGGTACATATATCCTTTCAAACCAGCACAAGCACATATCACCTGATTCCCTACTTCCTATCCCCAAAACTCCATACATATATGGTTTGTTACAGTCAAAATATATTAAAATGCTAGATGTGTTCTTTATCATGTTATTTAGTTCACTTTCACTCTCCTTCATTCTTTTATCTAGCCTTTTCTTTGCATTTGTTTTTCAGAGAACTCGAATGTGAGGGCTGAACATCAAAGGGTTTGGTAGAAAGAAAAAAAAATGTGTTAAGTAAGGATTTAAAGGAGAATCAGGTACTGAGTGGGTGAAAGATCAAAAGAGAAGTTTCATCTCAGCTTAATGCATAGCAGTGAAAAAAGGAACAAAAGTAAGACTAAGATAAGAAGATTAAGGAATAGCCAAAATTGGATAAAGGGAAGGAAATTAAATCAGAAATACAGGAAATCAGGTAATTTATAATGTCAGAGGCCTGAAACTAAGCCCATGAAGCCTGTTTCTTTAAGGAAAAGAGGGAATAGTCATTATAGTATAGGATACTAGACCTGAAAAGGATTTTAAAGATTATTTAGCTTAACCGTTACATTTAATAAGCAAAGAAACTGAGGCCCAGGGTTTAAAAAAAGACCATCTTATTTCCAAGGGTTATGCTGCTCTTAAGTGGCCAGTCTGGACTCAAACCCAGCATTTCTTACTTTTAGCTTAGTGCTTGGTTCTACTCTATTATTTCTGATAAGGAATCTTAATGAAAGGGGATGATTTGCTCTAACTGACAAATGAGGCATATGATTAGCAAATTAGATAATCAGAGGATTTTAAAAATAATCATTAATAAATCTTGTTACACAAGTGGCTCACTTGGAATTGTTTATAATCACACAATAATTGAAAATAATCTAATTATCCATTTGTAGTTAAATAATAATGTTACAACCATAAGATGAAATGAGTCCTTTAAAATTAAAGTTACTAAAGGATTTTGATGTGCTTAACAATTTGATATGATGTTGAGAAACAAAAATATAAAATACATAATTATGGCAGTGGTATGATTTCAATTATCTAGAATAGTAATGGAGAAAAATTAAAGAACACACCAAAATATGCTTTAATAGTGGCCTTTATTCTTGGTATTTTAGTCAGGGATGAATTTTATTTTCCTCTCAGAGCTTTTGAGTTGTCCACATTTGCCACAATAAACATTCATTACTTTACTAATTAGAAGAAAACGTTTAATCTTTTTCTTGGAAAAACATGCTTGTAAATTACAATGCATTTGAAATTATAATTTGGCATTATATTCTGTTCCTACTTTTAGAATGAGGATTGGATTTTAATGCTCCTTTATTCCTTCTAAATACTTCAGACTTTTCTTCTTTATAAGATAGCTCCTCACTCTGTGCACTAGGCTTTGAACATCCTAATTGCTACCGCAAATAACATAGAATTTATTATAGAAAATATCCATTCACTCAAAAATTCATTTACTCAGTCAGTATTTGTCATGTATCAACTACACACCTGGCATAGTTCTATGACAAGCAATGTCTTTGCCCTCAAAGAGCTTATACTCAAGTGAATAAGGCAGATAATGAATGAATGGAGATGTTAATTTAAAAATTTCTGATGTGACAGAATAGAAATAAAATAAACAGGATGATGTGATAGAACACAGTGGATTGACACAGTTTGGTCAGGTGAGTCCTCCTGGTAGATGCTGTGGTGCCTTGCCCTCATTCCCCTTCAAGACCAGAGGCTTTTATTTCCCCAGCTGCTGGAATGTTGGCCACGACAGGCTTAAAATTGAGTCTTTCTGGCAAGTGCATCCTGCTGAAGGGAGTTCCCATGCTTATGGTTACGATCCCTTCTAAGGGCATCCTGCATCCAATCACTGATGAATGTGGGGGTATAAAGGCTGGTCTCTGTACCTAAATAGAGAACAATTCTCAAAGGCCATCCTAGCTCCAGAACACCCCATGAAATTGTCTAAGACCTCTATTGTGACTGTATCCCAACCCAGTCTCTCTCTCTGTCCAACCCTGCTTCTCCCACTTTGTCACAGACATTATTCCCAAGGGCATTATCCTTGCTGCATGTCTGAAGCAGAATCTGTTCCCCAAGGAACATGATGGGAAACAGCCTTTCCTGGGAGTGAACACAGGATTTGAAATCTGAGGGATGAGAAGGAGCCAGCCACGGACAGGAGTAGGGAGAGAACAAAGCAGGGAGCTTGTATATTTGAAGGAAAAGAAAGATAATCAACGTAGCTGAAGCATAGCAGACCAGAAGAGGGCTTGGAAATGAGGTGGGCAGGAATAATTCCAGTCCAATAGAGCCTCTTATGCCTTGGTAGGGAGCTTGGATGTTTAATCTATGTACAATGTAGAGGTCAGAAATCCAGACAGCATCATTTTTGTAAATACATTTTTATTGTAACACAGCCATACTCATTCATTTACATACCATCTAAATAGTTACGACAGAGATTGTATGACCCACAAAACCCAAAACATCTATTATGTCACCCTTTACCGAAAGTGCCTGCCAACCCCTGACAAAGGAAACCGATGAAGAATTTTAATCAGACAATCTAATTTATATATGAAAAATTACTGTTGCTATTCCATGGAGAATGGATTGTAGGTTGTTAAGAATGTTGTAGAGAAATAAGTTGGGAGGCTAATTCGTTCATCTAGGTGAGAGATGGGAATGTTTTAATCAGGGTGGTGGGAAGATAGTTGATTTGGAAAGCATTTTTGAAATAGAACTGGACAATGGATTCGATGTAAGTGTGTGGGGGGGGAAGCAAGAATCAAGAGAAACTCATTCAGTCATTCAACAAATGTGCATGGAGCTCCTAATATTTGATAGGCAATTTCTAGACTCAGTGAACAAATACTAGGAGAAAATGCCTGAGCTTATGCTAACTACTTCAAAGGTATGACTCTTGAACCAAAAGTCAATAATAGAGGGGTATAGTGGAGAAACTACTATTACATTTTATGGTTTACATTTACAGGAAGACATCAACAGTACTACAGCAATACCAGGGGTAAATAATTGGGAGGCAGGGGAGGACAAGAATTAAGGGGAGGTTTGAACTTTCTATTTGGTGAGGATATATTTATCAGTTGGTTTTCTCTTTGGAGTAATGAAGATTGTCTAAAGATGAGAGTGTTGATGATTGTACAGCTAAGTGAGGATAATGTGAGACATGGATTGTTGACTTTGGACATTATCCATGATGCCCAATGAATGAAGACGGCTGAAGGATATATTGACTGAGAAGTAGAATGGTGAACTGTGGCATATACATATGATGGAATATTGTTTGGCTACAGAAAAGAACGAAGTAGTGAGGCATGAAACAAGATGAAAGAATAGTGCAAAGTAAGCCAGAAACAATAGAAGAAATATTGCACCTATAAGAAAATTGGGGCCTAGATTGCATGCTCTTATAGCAGTCACATTTAGTTTGGAACTGTAAATGTTATTTCTAGATTTTGAGATGCTGTGTTATATAACAAGGTATACCTCTGGAACTTTGACTACCTGTGTGACACCTAAGAAGGAGAGTTGGAGTTCTGCAGCTTTGAAGTCAACATTGCTACGTACAACAATGGTTACAGAAGCTGAAAATGAGATTAGGCTTCAACTAGAGATAGGAATGAAGTCAACCAGGTGAGACTAAGGTAAATCAGAATTCAAGGGTAAGAATGACATTGTCTGTATTTTAAAACTTCACTTACCGTACAAAATCAAAGGAAGAGAGGTTTCTTTTGTCTAAAACCTAAATTTTCTTTAGCATATAATCTAACTCAAGCTGTCTGGATAGCTCATTTAAACAATCCAAACACATAGAACCCAGAATGGGAATGAGGGCTTGTAATTCTTTATAGCTTAAATCAATACCTGGATACACTCCAGAGTATGTTGGCAGTTAACTGAAAAATATTGGCAAAGTCCCTTGAAGGACAAGAGAAAAAATATGGAGCTATTAAGCTTTACCACCAGGGGAATCCCTGATACAGTTTCAAATATTAGGGACTCCTAAGTCAACAGGCCAGCACCTAGCTCTTGAGATTTGCTCTTGTGAAGCTTATTTCTGTAATGAGGTAGCTGAGCCTACCTATAGTTATGTCTAAGAGTTACTTCCAGAAAACCTCTTTTGTTGCTCAGATGTGGCCTCTCTATATATGGATAACCTGGTATATCCTTCATCTCCAAGAGACCTTTGGAGATGAAGAAGGAAAATGCCCCAGGAGAGCTACAAGAAACAAGAAACCTTGAGAGAAAGCTAGCAGATGTCACCATGTTTGCCATGTGCCTTTCCAGTTGAGAGAGAAACCCTGGACTTCATCAGCCTTCTTGAACCAAGGTATCTTTCCCTGATGTCTTAATTGGACATTCTCATAGCTGGAGAACTGTAAACTTATAACTTAATAAATTCCCCCCTTTAAAAGCCATTTTGTTTCTGGAATATCAGTAGCAAACTAAAAGACCAACCAAAACCATTCCTGTGCTAACTCTAAAGAACACCTAAGGCTCTCAGTGAGATTCTGCAAGTGTATCACAAATACTAAGATTACCTTCCAGAAACCTACAACATCCAGATGAGTTCCTAGGCCAGATAAGTCCTGAAACCCACAAGGGCCAGCATCTCTTATTTCAATTCCCCTGCCCCATATTAACAACACCCCTTTCCAATACAAAAAAGTTAGAATGGGCATAGCCCAAATACTCCTAAAGATTGGGGGAAGGATCAAAGGAGAAGGAGGAGTTAGAGAAGATAGGATTTAACAAATGAGTATGACTGCTAAATTATTATATTTCTCATATATATACTCTCCAGTGTCTTGGGAGCAGCTTGGGAGCTAGAAGTAAAAATCTAAAATCAAGGAACAGTAACCCATACCAAACTCTGAAATCTGTTCTCTAACTACTTGTTACAATGTACTTTGAAATTTGTTGCTTTTTTGTATGTATATTTCACAACAAAAAATGTTAAAAAAAATCAGCCCAATAAAATATGGTTAACTGTGGTGATTCCTCATTGACAGCAGTACCTTCAAAGATAAAGGACAGGGCTGAACACTTGGTTCCATTCAGCTTTTGAAGGATTAACCCAACCCATGGTCATTTTCAGATTCTAAGAGAGTCACCTAATGTCTATTAGCACTTTGCAGCACATCAAGCTTATGAGGTAGATATCATTATCCCCATTTTGTAGATATGGCAAATAAAGCACAGAAAGATTTAGGAACTTGCCCAAAGACCTATAGCTAGGTAAGACCTAGAATGCAAGTGACACTTTTTGATAATCTAGTATATGCTAGATATGTGAGTACATTATCTCAAAAAAATTTTTTTGATCTTACTTTTCTGTTGGGAAAAAAAAAATATTTTCTAGCTTAAGTGACCTGATCAAGATACCTCAGCCTTTATATGGTATAATCAGGATCCAAACCTTGATCTTTCTGACTCTAAAGTCAGTGTTATTTCCACTATGCAACAAGATATCTCACTAGAATTCTATACTTTTTAAGTAGTAATGAATTCATAAGAAATGTGTCTACACAGGGTAAAGTCTTTCTTTGAGCATCCCAGTTTAAGTAGCCCCAGCCTATCCCCACAGGTCAGGGTGTAAGACTCTTTTTCTGTTCCTATTAGGTTACTCCTGAAGCCATGTTGCTATTTAAGTCTGTTATTATTCACCCTTAGGCTCTAAGTTCCTTTGAGCCACCTGGTGCCCTCAACCACAACTACCAGGTCCAAATACTTAGGTCTTTGCTGCAAACTTAAGATCAGATTCTCTGGCACCTCCAAATGTCTTATTAAAACTACCTTATATGGAGAGAATGCTTTATACTTTAAATGGCACATCTACTGATTTGTTTCCATTTTATTTTATTAATAACCTGAAAAGTGTAGTGGACATGACTGTACATTTCTTTGGGGACATTAACTCTGTGTTCCTGATACCATAATGACCTGATGCAAAAATATCTCCTCACATTTCTGATGCCTCTTTCTAGAAAACTAATGATCTGTAATTTTTTAAAAGCCTAATATGTGTAAGAAGCATAAATGAAATTATTTTATTAAATTGTAAAAACAATATGTTCAGATATGATTTGTTTTCCCTATTTTACAACTTTGTAAATTGGAGCTCAGGAAGGTTAATTGCCCAAATTCACACAACCAGAGGATAGTGGAATCAGGATTAAAATTTGGGTTTGCCTGGCACTGATGTCTGTGATCTTTCTACCAAATTATATGAGCCTCCCCTGGAGAACGTTGGACTTTGTAGAGTGAAATTTAAGTATTCTATTTTAATCATCAAGCTTTAGCTCTGCCAATACAATCACAGAGTTGTAAGTTCTTTGAATTGGTTCCTTAGAAACTTCTGTGATTTTTATTCTTAAAGTATCATTATTAAGTAACTTAATAGTTGAATTATACCCAATTAAATGTTCTTTCATATTATCTTCAGTTAGTAGTAGGAAGCATTTGAAAATCATGGACACACCATTAATTCTACCTGTATACTTTCTGAACACATTTATATGTTGATAATAACTATATTATGCCTTGCTTTAGCCATGCTATTAATTTAAAAATTAACCTGAGTTTTATTTTCTCATCCAGGAAAATATATTTCATAAAATTTTCATGGTGCACTTATAATAACAGAGAAAATTTGCTTTTGATGCTCATCAAAGTTTGCTCTTACCTAGATTTAGCAAGATCATATGATAAAACTCCACTGCCTTTGGGGTCCCCGAATACTCCTTCTGAGTTTGCTAATTCACTCATTCACCCATTCATCAAATTTTTCATTTATTCCACAATATGTATTTGGCATTTTCTATGTGCCAGGCACCATGCTGATGCTGATCACTGAGAATATATTTTGAAATTCCCCCTAATGCTGGGTTGAAACTATTGTATACCAGAAAAAAGCCACGTTATTTATTACTGATTTAATACTGTTGGGTGGGATCTTTTCTATTTCCATGTGGATGTGACCTACCCAATTGTGGGCGGGGTCTTTTGATTCGATGGTTTCCATGGATATGTATCTCCACCAATTCAAGATGGGTCACTTACTGGAGTCCTTTAAGAAAGAACCATTTTGGAAAAAGCTTCAAAGCTAATACAGAGAGAGATTTTTAAAGATGCAGAAAGAAAATGCCCCTGGGGGAAATGTTTGAAATGAGAAAGCTGCGAGGAAAGTTAGCAGATGCCACCATGTGCTTTCCCAGCTGATAGAGAAATCTGAACGTCATTGGACCTTTCTTGAATCAAGGTATATTTTTCTGGATACCTTGATTTGGACATTTTTATGGCCTTAGAATTATAAATTTGCAATTTAATAAATTCCCTTTATAAAAGCCAACCTGTTTCTGGCAGCATTAACAACACCCCTTCTCAGAGAATTAAAATTTATTGAGGTGGGTGGGGTGGTCAACCCCAGAAGCACATTAGTGGATGCAGAGTTATAAAGTGAATGCTTGGAAGGAACAGAATAGGGTTCTATAAGCTCTGGACCAGGAGTGGAGACAAGTAAGAGCTGACAGGTTGTAGGGTTTGGGGTGAGAGGGAGTCAGAGAAGGCTTTCTTAAAAGTGAAATGTAAGGTAAGATCTTTGATGACAGGGCACCAAGAAGGGAAGTCTCCCTTTAGAAGGAGGGATGTGGTATATTCAAGGAATTGAAGGAATCCAATATATCTGAGCTCTGAGACATGAACAAAGAGGAAGATGAAGCTGGGGAAGCAGGCAGAGGTAAGAGGTTAAAAGGGCTTGTAATTCATGTTGAGAACTTTCATTTCATTTTAATTTTTTGTAATAGAAATGGAAAGTCATCAATTATTCATATGCCAGGTCTCAAACTAGCTTCTGGGTGTACAAAGGCAAGCAGATCCTTTCTCTGCCCTTGCATTGCTAATTCTGCCAGAATGCAATATAACAGAAATGGAATGGTTTTTAAAAAGGGAACTTATTACATTTCAAGCTTACAGTTCAAAGGCCAGGAAAATGTCCAAATTAAGGTACCAACAAGAGGTTACCTTCACTCAAGAAAGGCTGATGCCATCTGGAACACCTCTGTCATCTGGGAAGGGATGTGGCTGGTATCTGTGGTCCCTTGCTCCTGGGCTCTGTTGTGTTCAGCCTTTGTTTCCTGTGAGGATTCCTCATTTGGTGTCTGTGGGCCTTCACTTAGTTCCTCTGGAACACAGCTCTGGGTTCTGGCTTGGTTAGCATCTCAGGAGAAGGCACATACTCATGCCTGCTGGTACCTGCATCTCCAAACATCTGGTTCTTGTGTTGGCTCTGTGATCTTTGAAGCAACCATTCTCCAAGTGTCTGTATCTTAAGTTTGTCAAAAATGTTTCTACTTTTAAAGTACTCTAATAAACTAATTAAGACCCACGCTGAGTGGATGGAGCCACATCTCCATCTAATCAAAAGGCCACACCCACAATCAGGCACACCGCTCTCTGCAGAGATAATATAATCGAAAGCTTTTGCCCTACAATACTGAATCAGGATTAAAAAAAAATGGCTGCCCAAACAACATTGGATCAGGATTAAAACATGGCTTTTCTGGGGTACATAATACTTTCAAATCGGCATAGCCCTCAAGGGGCTCACAGACCAGTGGATGATAATGATGCCTAAATAATTATCATAGCACAAACGTGTATTTATGATGGAGACAAGTCCAGAAATGGAATGGCAAGGATGCAATGGGAATGCTGAGGGGGGTATCAATTCTGGCTGGGAGATCAGGGTAAGCTTCCTGGAAGAGGTAATTCCTGACCTAAGTCTTAGGGGCACACCCTCACACAATTTCCCACTCCTATAGACCCAACCAAATACAGTTTTTGGTTGGGGCTCTAGCCTGAAGCTCCTTTTTTTCACCTCCTTTTATTAACATTACTAGTTCCTAAGGAGCCAAAATGACAAAGTTAGTGACATTCCTTTAGAAGATTGGTGTCATCATGAGACTGCCCTAAAAGGTGAGTAATTATTGGGCCCCTATTGTGGATTCAGCACCAAGAAAGAGTGACAAATACTAGCCCATGAAAACACATGGTCACTTTCCCAGAGATAAGTTTTACAGAATAATAAGGAATTCTCCAAGTTAGAGTTGAATCACCTTTCTGCCCAAATATCTATTTGGAAAAAGGAGAAATGACATTTTTCCTCCTTTCTTTTTTTTTTTTGGAAGAGCAATGGAGGAGAGAAGATGCCAGTGGAAGGGACAATATGGCATCTGTCTTTCCTGGGGGGTTGGCACTTGTTTATTTGACTGATTGCTTATTTGTTTCAGTTGGGATGGAGGAAGGATGAACTAATGCCAGAAGCTGAAACAGTTCATGGAAAACATGTAAGACTTTGGACACAAGTAGTGCTGCTTCAGAGCTAGCTAAACTTGTGTGAAATTGAGTTGGGGAAAGAAGGAATCTGTCTCCACCAGCCATTCCCCCCACAGGCCTCAGAACAGATGTGGCATCCGGAGGGCTCAGGAACACCAGCAGAGATGTTCTAGGCACAGTGAAACAGCAAGAGGGCATGCAGTACCCACTAGCATTAGAGCAGCCACAATTTCCTGACATACCTGGTTGGTGGGTTGGTGAGGAAGCCTAACACAGGACATTTCAGGACACACCCCTGCAGGTTTGTGGGCTCTCTCTCTCCTCAGTTCACTTGAAAATACCCAGTAGTCTTCTGGATGCTGTCAACTAATATCTTACAATTATTCAATTATTCAGATAGTGGTAAAACTAATCCATACTTGGTATGCCCAAATTTGTACTCACAAAGTGGTGACATCTAAGATGTTAATTTATTTCAGATTGTCCTGCAATAGAGCTGGGAAGCAAGGGAGAGCAACTAATGCATTATTGGCTGACTTGCTAGGTGACTTTGGACACTTCATTTTACCTCTCTTTGCTTCAGTATTCCTAACTTAAATGGGATGGAATAGTGAAATAAATTAATGCTCCTTAACCCCGTAGGCAAAAGACTCAGAGCAAGGTGGATTGAGACTTTATCGAAGTATATGTATAAACCATTGGATTGAGCAAAATTTGAAGCCCACCCTATACCTTGGCTTCCAGTAAAGTAGAACATTTCCTTTTCCTCTGTGCTCTGTCTACCTGGCTTTGTTTCTCTGAGATGCTCTTGACTGTACCCTCTTCCAGTCCCCAGCTGCATCCAACAGCACTTCCAAACATCACATCTAGCAGAGCTAGGCTGAAAAGAAATCTTTAAATACTGATTCCTTCAGGTCAGTCTTCTACTCTAAAATCTGTGGTAGCTCCTGTGACATTTCCCATTTTCCATCACTTTAAAAGCCTAATGAGGCTGTTGGAGATATCAAAGAGTAAAAAATTATAGAACCAGGTGACTGATGGGATTTGATGACAAGGAGAGGAGTGGGTCAAAGGAATGAGTCTGGTTAATTGAGAAAATGGTGGTGAAATGACAGATGGAAGGTGAGAGAGTGCTGGTTTAGAAGTAAAAATTTAAAAACAAGAACTCATTTTCAGACCTATTGAATTTGAGATGCCAGCAAGACAAAAAACAAACAAACAAAAAAATGTGAGAGTTCCTCATAACTGGGGCATCAGAGGAAGCTGAAGTTTCACAAGGAAAGAGAAAGAACAGGATATTGTTTATTGAGCACCTGCCACACGCTATTTCTAAAATAGGCACTCTACCTCAGCATTCTTAGCTAATGCTCACAATGAGTTAAGTACCTGCACTGCAATTTTATAGATGAGGAAATCAAGGTTGGGGGAAAGTCAGTCATCTGCCCAAAGTTTAAGCAACTCAAAAGACCTGGATTTGAACACAGATCTCTCTGACATCAAGCTGTGTGCCTTTTCCACTACCTTCTGCTTCCTTGTTTGGGCAAAAAAAATGAAACTGGAACCCAAGGTGTTGATAATTTTGGCATGTGTGATGTTTACTTTGTATTATAAGCATCTAGCTATGTAGTTCACATTATGTATAAAATATCATCTACATTTTATTTTGACATAGAGCTGAATAGCAGCATTACAGTCTCTGAGACACAAAAGGTTTGGGCACAATTGGGCAGCCAGGGTCATTGTTTTCCATTTGAGAACCAGTGGAATGTTAAAATTACAGCCAGCCCATCCAGTTTGAGGCTTGCTAGCTCATATCTGCTCTATAACTAGCAGCCAGCCTAGTGACTATAGGCAGAGACCAAGGAATGATCCCAGAATGAAGTCCATCCCAGCTGAAAACAGCCTCAGCTATTCACTTTGTCTCCTTGTTTGATGGTTTAAAGATAATGGAAGTGTTTTCAGGATTATGATTCTCACTGAGTCCCCCAGGCCTGGAATCAAAAAAACCAAGGCCAACACAGCTGGCCAGAGCTCCCATGGACACTGGTGGTTCTCCTGGGGCTTGGAGGCAGGCACATCTCACTTGCTGTGACTGGTTTGAGGTTCTCTGAAAAAAAGCAATCTTGGAGCCGAGATGAATTCTGAATTGCCTGCTTTCAGATTCATTTTTCTCACAGACTACAGCAGCTTTCACTTGAGAAACCAATCATATCCCTACTGCTTCTCTGTGAGGAGTGGGAATTGAGACTCATCTGATTTAAACAGAATATAATTGTGGGTTTGTATTAAGCTACCTTCAGGTTTTTTGGCTGGTGAAACAACAACTGAAATCCATAGGGAACTGTTTTGGGAGCAGTTTCATGACATTTTACAAGGTAAGTTAAAACACAAAAAGAGACTACTTTCTGGAGTCTGTCCCTAAAAGGCAGCTCTGTGAACTAGGTCATGGGTCAAAAGAAGATACCATCTTTCCACCCAAGCAACCACTTGCCTCAAATGCCCCAAGAAAGCCACACCTACACAGCTGGCCCCTGGCAGGCTGTCATTCTTCTTTCTGGGCTCTGAGACCCTGTACATCTTTGATTTTCATTTTCTGGATTTGTGTCTCTTTTAACACCCTCTGATATCTGTTTGGTTATCTGGTAGTTAGATTCAGTTGTCAACTTGGCCAGATGAAGGTGCCTCATTATGTTTCTGTGGACATGAGCCAATGATATGTGAACCTCATCTGTTGCTCATTACATCTGCCGTCAGTTAGGAGGCATGCCTGCTGCAATGAATGATGTTTGATTTAATTGGCTGGTGCTTAAATGAGAGCGGTCAACATAGCACAGCCTAAGCAGTTCAGCATACCTCATCTCAGCACACCTCATCTCAGCACTCGCAGCTCAGCCCAGGCCTTTGGAGATGCAGAAAGAAAACACTCTGGGGAAAGTTGTTGGAACCCAGAGGCCTGGAGAGAAGGCCAGCAGAGATCACCCTGAGCCTTCCCACATAAGAACAAACCTCAGATAAAAGTTAGCTGCCTTTCCTCTGAAGAACTAATGAAATAAATCCCCTTTTATTAAAAGCCAGTCCATCTCTGGTGTGTTGCATTCTGGCAGCTAGCAAACTAAAACAGGTTAATACCTATTTATTCTTTCAAAATCATCCTTAAAGACTCAGCTCAAGTATCACCTCTGAGCACCTGTTCTATGGCCCCTCTCCAGCCCAGGCTATTGCAGTGGTCCTTTTTGGTCTTCCTTTAGCACCTCCTGTATATAACTAACAGGGATTTTATGTATTATAAGTGTCTCTTTAACTGTCTGCCTTTTCCCTTAGAGAAGAGATTGTCAAATTGTTGCCCAAATTAGCCTATTCCTTCTAGGCACATAACTAGACGCTACTTCTCAGGTTCTCTAAGTTAGATATGATCACATGAGCAGTGGTGATATACGCTATGTCTAGCATGACCTGTAAAACCTCCTACATGCTCTTCCAGATGTTCTTTTCTTGTCTACTGCCTAGATGCAGAGATACTGGAGGACTCTAAGACACAAGAGATTGTGAAGCCATTAAATTAAAAAAAAAAAAAAAAAAAAAACAGGGTCGCAGAAGTCTGCTTAAAACTGGCCCATAATGTACTGAGTCTTTATCAACTACTAAGATTTCAGAGATGGTTTTGCAGTAGCTACTTTGCCCTGAGTTGCACGTTTTTACTTAAATACAGTCTCCTGGAGGGACCACAACATCTTTGTGTGCTCATCAGCTAGCAAAGTGCCTGGCAAATAGCAGACATTCAATAAATATGTGAAGAATCAAAGCATCTAGCTTTTACTTTGTTGATCAAGTTTCTCACAAGAACAGCAATCAAGATAGATCTTGCCTATTCTGTATTTGTAGCAATAGTTGTTTGATAAATGAAACCCAAAACTTTGTTTTTATTCTTGCAACAAGGTCTTGAACTAACATCTTATATCCTTTGGATTTAAATTTTAATAGTGAGTTGAAATGGAATGAGCCACGAAATGTGATGATCAAAGCCTCCTTCCAGATCGGTGTCCATTGTTACACAATACTCTTTGATATTCAAATAGCAATCAAACCAGCAATTAATCAACCCAAAATTTAGTGAGTTAATACTAGTTACCTCAGTCTACATTTTTTTTTGTTAGCAAAAAAAGTCTTCGTTTAATGCCTTGATCATTTCAGCTCCTCAAATGATCAAATGATCAAAGCATACCCCTGCTTTCCCAGCCTAGTACCTCTATACAAAATATAAATAATGGTTTGACATGTTAAGTATACTTATGGAATCTATGTTGATGTAATGTGTCACCTCTCATAGCTCTCCATACAATAGCTATTGAAGGAATTTTTTTGAATCACCATCTAGCTTAGCAGTCTGGGGATCAGAGACCTCTTTTTTTTCTTTTTGGAAACACTTGCAGTCAATCTCCACTGCCATAGCCCCTCTCCTCTTGTCTGATTTCTCAAAGAAGACCAACATTGGTCCCTCAATCGCATCAGAGTATTCCTTTAGTCCCTTGTAACGTTATTACCTGAGTTTGACAATTTAAACCAACTTCAAGAAACTAAGCATGACTTATGATTGATCTCCAATTCTTTCTTAAATATAGAAATGTCTGCTTTATGCTTTGCAATTGAAAAGGCCTAGTAACTCTCCACTCCTATCTGCAACAAGGGAGCTGTCCTGCATCTTCCTTGGTAAGATTGTTTTTGTCTCTGAGCACATCGGTAAAGGACTCTTCAGTTGTCTTTTGCAAGTTTTCTGATTCCCATCTCATTCCAGACTTTAGCTTCCCTGGCACTATTTTCTTTGCACATTTGTCGTTATGGAGTATGCTTCTTTCCTCCATCTACCCATGCTTCTTTATGTACAGCAACTTTTCAGAGCCCTCCCTGTGCCATTATACAGACACTTCCCATTTCTTTTTCTCTAGGATTGACTGTGACTGTCTCTAGTATTCCTTCTTTAGAGCTTATCCTTCCTCTCTAGACTCTGTAAAGATGGAAATAACTATGTTTTCTTCAGCACTGTGCATAGCACTCTGTACAGTGCCTGGCTTATGGTAAACCCTGAATAAATTTTTGCTAACAAATAAATAATGACAATGACACCAATTAAGCTCTTATTATGTGCCAGAGTCTATTCTAAGCACTTTCCATGTATTAGTGCATTATTCCTCCAAGTAACATAGGAGGTACGTGCTATGATGTTATCCATTTGACAGATGTGAAAACTGAGGCACATACGTGCCCAGTGTAGTGAAGCTAGAAAATGGCAGAAACAGCAACCAAATCCCAGTAGTCTGCCTCCAGAGTCCATTCTCTTAACCACTGTGCTCTACTAAATAAGCTGGATAAATAAAGTAGACTCAGGCCCATATGCTTATTCATATCTTTTCTCTGAACATTTTATGGTCTGAATTCCTAAATATAGTTTAAGGCACATGGCTGATTGTGCCTGCTGTTCTCTGCCTTCACTGCTATAAAACCCTGTTCTCGCTGCATTTCCTATCTCTATTAATTATGTCCTTGTACATCCAGGCACTCAAGTTTGTATCAACTCTTTCCTCCCCCACTGCCCTCTCCCAAACACCATCCGGGATTAGTTGCCAAGTTCTGGGGATCAGTGGTTCCAACTGAGTTGGCATGACAGACTGTCCTGTCAATCAGCTGCAAAATAATTTATTATTGCTAATAATAAAATGCCACAGTTTACAAATGATCTACTTTTTATAACAAATATATAAAATACAGGGGAGTCAAGCTTAACCCTTTAAATCATCACTCTCAATCATATGAATTCTGATTTTTTTTCTTTATTGCTAAAAGAATGCATGTAATTGTGGTTTCTGATTTTACATCACTAACAATGCACAGGGAATTTGACAGTGCAGATGAACTTCATTGATCATGTGTGTCAGATGGACAGAAAGCATAGAGAACTGCTGCCATAGAGTGAATTTCTACAATATTTCTCATATTTACATACTCTCCCTTTCATTCCCTCTACTACCACCCCTGATTTGCATCTAGACTCTTTCATAGCTGCTTATTTGACCTCTTTGTCTCTTATCTCTACCCTCTGCCATTTCTGGCAATCCATTGATATAGATTGATTTTCCTACAGTACAACTCTAATAATCCACCATTTTTTTGTCCACCTAATATGTCTTTCCAGGGCTTTTACAGCACCTAGGGGGTAACCTCACCAATCTTATCTCAAAGGGTTCTTCTTTATCTACTCTGCACAACAGCTAAACAGGACAACTTTCCATTTCCCAAACTTGCCAGGCCTGATCCTGCTGTCATGCCATTCCTCTGAAATTACCTCCCCTTGCATTTTGAAAGATTCCTTTCCCTGGGAGATGCAGTTTGAGAGCAAACCCTAAATTTCTACACATATTGTAATGAAAAGATATTCAAGATAAATGTACATGCAGACAGCAAGGTACAGAAAAATGTATGCCCTATAATATGCTCTATTTTGAGTAAGAAAGGGAAGAAAAAGAAGACATATCTCTAAATTTTCACTTGGATTTGCAGAAAGAAACTTTAGATGGACATAAGAAACTATTGAAAGTAGTTAACCAGTTTGCAGTTGGAGGGAAAGAGGTGAGAGTAAGGCTTTTCACTCTATATTGTACATATTAGTCTGATAATTGATCCAAGAGAAGATATTACCTCATCAGGAATAAGAATTAATAAACAATCATCAAAAGCAAAGCAACTTCTCAAGAGTGTACCTTAATATCCTGCTCTAGCTTCCCAAAGACATGTACCACTATTTCATACCATGTTCTATGCTTTACCTTCAGTTTAATTGTTTGAATTTCTTCCTTGACTCTTGAAAAATCTTTTAATCCGTCTGAGCAGATATCCTAACTTATTCCCTGTTTTATGCCCCATTGTGCCAGGGAATGATACCTTACAAATGGCTAGTACTCATTATAATCCTGAACCTAAAGAAATGTAAAGAAAGCTCCTCCTTAACCTCGAGAGTCTGAAGAGTAGAAGACTCAAAGGAAGTATTTCCTCAGTAGCTCAAGAGAAGTGGTTGGCTGTGCTTTCCCTCTCAGTATGTTCAGAAATCAAAAGAATCTTGATGAAGGATAAATGAATCTTATAGGGTACTGATCCTTTCAGGCTCACTGGCTTCACTTATTTTTCTTTTACTTGCTCATCACTCGCGCATTCCCTCAAAATATGTTTGGTGCCCAATTGGGGTTAGGCACTGTGCAAAGCACTGATTAGAAGGTAAAGAGCAAAATAGTCATGATTACCTATTGCAGTTTTTATCTAGTGGAGGAGAAAGATAAGAAGTAAATATGAAATAAATGTATACTGTCCTAACAAATTGTGACCAGTACGAGGAAAGAAAACATAGGCAGTGATAAGAGATTATGTTTTGTTTGCAGGCTTCTCAAATTCTGCCACCAGCATCCTTCCCCAAAGTTCTCAGCATTCCAAGATTACATTTTTTAATGTGTGTCCCTACATATGTGTATTTCTTATGTGTACACACACATAGAGGCAGATATGTGATATGTATATCATAGGGAATTTTTGTTCAATTTTTTTTTTTTTTGGTGCATGGGCTGGGAATCAAACCTGGGTTTCCCATATGGCTGGAGAGAATCCTAGCACTGAACAACCCATGTGCCCCTTCAAGATTACTTTTTATACCTCTCTCTGGTGCACCTTAATCCATCCAAATATTTTTTGTTAATTTTTTTGTTAATTCAAATGAACTCTTGATGGTGGAAATTTATCTAATGGAAAAGGATTGCTAATTAAGGAAATCTAAATTCTAGAGGAATCCATGTGGCAAAGATTCAGTTTGAGTAAATCCTCAAAGTGGCTTTCATTCCTCATGATTTCCTACCTGACTCCAGGCATGTTTGTCATGGTTTGGTAGAAGGGGCAACAATTGCAATATCTTTACTTGGATTGTTTTATTGTGTATGTTTTAATCAATTAACTTATTAATTGATCTTTTAATTAGGCCCCAAACTGGTGAAGACTTACATCTTCATTCATGGGAGAAGTATGGCTTTATAAATGAATGGTTAGAGTGACAGCATCTTTAGAAAGCAGAGGATTTCAACCTTGATTGCACAGTAGAATCACCTGGGGGGATTTTTAAACGTCTTCAGGCTTGAGACCTACCTCACATAGATTCTTATTTAATTGGTCTGGAATGGAAGAAAGGAATGGATAATTTCAAAAGGCTGCCCACTGATTCTGAGTTGCAGGTAAGGTCGGGAATCACCAATATAAGCAGTTTATAAGTGGAAGCCCATATCCTCAAGGAGTTTATTATCTACCCTGAGATGAAGTAGAGTGAGCAAACTGGAGAAATGCTGGTGTTTATAAATAGCCAAATGAATAGTAGGAGTATTCTTAATGATTGCCATTTTTTTCCATTTGTTATAGGTCATCACAACCTGAAAGGTAAGTTTAATCTCTGCTTTCTGTAAGTAAGAGGCTTGGTCAAGTGAAATGACATGTCCTTAGACACAAGCCTAAGTGACAGGGAAGGAAAGAAATTGATCTCAAGTTTAGTCCAATCCTCAAATATAAGCTTTTTTCATTTTGGCAGGTTAATAGACTAACATGTTGGTCTATTAACTACCTATCTATGAGGTAGGCATTGCATTAGATTTTTCACTTTTTTTAAAATTTAATTCTAGATTATTTCTAGCAACTTGGTTTTGTTAAGCTAACTTAAGTTTAGAGTATAACTTCCCAAGGTCATATAGCCAAAAAAAGTAACAAAACGAGAATCTAATCCCAGATCTGCCTGATTGCAATGTTATGCTCCTTTTCTGTCCATATAGAACATATCGCTATATAAGACCTTTAGAGAGGGTTTTACTCATATATTAGGTACTCAATAAAATTTTGTCTAATGATGATGGTTTTGAAACTAGAATACTAGAAGTAAATGCAGATGATACTAAGGATGGGGTAGAGTGGATGAGGAATTGGTTCATTTAAAATACCAAGATTTGATCTGCTAAATGTAAATTGTCTGGATTTTAGACACCTCCTACATTCAGGACTATAATAGGGAAGAAAAAGTCACAGTAACAAACTGAATATGGGTGAGGAAAGAATAATCAGAACTCTAAAACCCATCTTTGGGGCCCAGAGTGGACTGGTATCACCCATGGGCATTCTAAATCTAGTCAGGTTTAAAGAGTTAAAGATGGGAATGTTAGTGGCTCCCACATAGTTGTCCCACAGATATGGACATTTCCCAGGTTGCTTTTCAAACTGGCTTCCCCCAAATCAAATTATATATGTCTGGGAGTAGTACATGGAGCTACTGCTAAATATGGATTATGTCCTTGAAGCATCATTGTTATTCAAACTTGTAAAGGAGAGTTATATCATTTGACTGGCATAAAAATGAAAACTCGCTAAAATGTGGTAACTAACATGACTATGTTTATAGAATAGCATGGCAAAATGTCATGAATCTAAAACACAGAACTAGGGATCCTAAGCAATTGTTTTCCTTGCTAGAAAAGGAGTTGCTGTGGTACATGACTTTGGGAAACACAGCAGCATGGGCTCACTGAAAAAGGTTTAAGAAGGTTTGTGAAAAACACTGCTTTCAAAAAGGAGTGAACATACCAGTTATCAAAATTCCCAGTATGGAAAGATAAAAAACCTGTCAACTCATGATCATCTGTGACAAGTCAGATGAAAGGTTGGGTAGCATCAAATGGAGACTTATCCTTTTGACTTGAAGAAATTATGGAAAAACCCAAGGTTAAGTGGAAAAAGGAAGCCAGACTCAATGGAATACACTTGTAATTAAAACTTATGGGCTCAAACTTTGGTCCTTGTGTGTAACTTTGGACATCACTTCCCTTTAGTTTCCCCATCCATAAAACAGAGCTAGTGATATATCAGACCAAACTGTTTCAAGGATTCTGTGATAATTAAGGAATAAACTGTAAAGTAGTTAGTGAACACAAAGTCCTGGAAGACGCTAAACAATAAAATATTCTGGAAAGCTGTGAAAATGTGTTTGCTTTTAGCACACTTGAAACCTGTAGAACATACTTTGTAATTTATCTCTTTGTGGAAGAGATAAACATGTGGTGACTACACAGAGTAGCAGAGAGGTTATCCATATGATAATAGCAAAAACTTACTAAACACAGATTTTGCTGACTGAGCCTGTACTTCTTTTTCCAGGTCCTTTTTGGGGCATGGGAGCCTTGAATTATTCTCTTGTCATTAGTTCCTACAAAGAAGGGGTGCTACTTTGTGACCCAATACTCTCTGTCTGCCACACATATTCCTAAGGATTGAAAATGACAATTCCTACCCTGCACCCTCAACCCTCATGAATCATATTCACAGCACTTCATGTCCCTCTGCTTTTAAAATATGGATGATGCCCAAGATCAAAAGTATAAAGAGGATACTTTAAACCACAAGAATAAACAAGGGTCAGAGTTACTCTAAGATTGAGGCAAAAGTTTTTAATATTAAAAGAAGAACATATATTTTATGGAATAGAAAACAATCTCACATGCATTTTTAAGCTAAGATATTAGCTTAAAAAAAAATAAAAACCCCCTTGCAGTAGACTGCTTTGGCTGTTTACTGACTACCAGGAATTTCTATTGCAGGGAGCATTTGAGAACAGACACACTCAAGAGCTGAAGGCATAACAGCCAGGATTATCACTCCCCTCCTATCTGCTCACCACCATTCTAGATTTTAATGTCCTTCCTGCCTTATTTCCTGTGGAAAATGTGGGTAATTAAAACACATTCCCCAACTACCTGATTGATACATGTGATTTTTTAAATCATCCTGATTAATATATATTAAAAGGTTTTTAAAATGATATACCATACAGATGGTAGTTGCTATTTTTAATTATTATAGTAGAGCATAGTACCTTCATACTTATTTAGCAATTAAGCATTTAAATTGCAATGTTATCACTTTACATATATTGTAACTTCTCAGATTCTTTCAGCTGAACATATTTCTTGTTTAAAATAGATCCCAAGCTCCTTGGCTCTTATTTCTTTGGTACCTCAAAAATAATACTCTGCCTGTAAGAGATGCTCAAAAATACCTTGTAAAATGACTTTACTATAACTATCATGTAAAGGATGCTTCCCATGTGCATGGGAGAAGGGAGCAAGAACACAGCTCCCTATATTTTTCCATCATTAAGATTTGTGGTGTCTGTCTTTTTGCCTGCCTAGGACTTTTGCACCCTTCTCTAGTAACACATCCCAACATCCTCACTCCTCACAAACCATCCCTTATTTTCCCACACAAGTGATTTGATTGGCAGTAATCAAACCCTAGCTGCAGGATGGGTATGCGACATTGGCCTATACCGATCACCAAATGCATCCCATTCATTACTTTGGTTGGTTCTGAATGAGCAAAAGACCAATTTCAAAAAACAATAACAAACCAGGCCCAGGACTTCTGTGTAAGTGCTGGAGAAGAGAAATCCCAAGCCTGGAACTCTGTCACATGAGAAAGTCTGCCTGAAGGTGGAATTTGTATTACAAAAGAAGGAAAAGCTTGGAGAGACCGAGAGCTCCTCTGAACCCTCTCCTTCCAGCCATGACTGATACCATGCCTTTTCCTGGACTGTTTTGATCTGTAGCAATCGGTTCTCTTTTGTGATTTAGCCAAGCTGGATTTGTTTTTTTGTCTCTTACAACCAAAAGCATTGTGACTAAAACAGCATTCAACGTAACTTATTGGATGGGTCTCTTCCCTGTGAGGATGAAAGCCATAAGGATAAAGTACCACATCTATCTACTGATTTTTAAATCCCCAGCATCTAGCATGGTGCTTGCCATGTAGTATTTGATGTATTTGTATGCCATGTAGTAAGCATCAAATATTTGTTGAATAAATGAATGAAAAAAAAAAAACAATAGGATAGCAGCACTTAGGGAACTTTTGAATTAGAACTGATCGACTATCTAGAATGTAATTGGATTATTGCCTTGGTTTCCAAGCTTATTTTAGTCTGATGGTGAAAAGGATTGAGAAAGTATTTGATTCCTTCCCTCCCATTCCTGACCACTTTGCAACTTTTCTCTACTATATGCAATCCTTCTTAAATTTAAAAAGTCAAACATTTCCTAGTAGCTTGATATTTTCAAGAATAACTTCTGTCAAAAAGAAGACAACCTAGAATAATTACACAATGCACATTTATTTCTTTAGACTGCTACCTTTCTTATTTTCCTTGGGTTACAATCTGGATTTCTTGAAAGCCTATTATTTGGTGGGCAGTGTTTGCATGGGTCCTCCATATACATTCCCTACACTACCTTCAGTCAAAACCTAGCTAGCTTGACCCATGCATTGTGCTAATTCTCATCTCTGTGTAGCAATTAGATTTTACTCACCAGAGATAATTGCCCAGAAGTACCACTAATTTAAGAAAAAAAAATGTATTTCTCTTCTTGTCCTGTGTACCTCAAAGTTTGTTGAATTTAGGAATATTAATTTGTTATTCACATTCCCGCTTTTCCATCTAAAACCTGATATATTTAGTTACAAAGGAAATATATAGCGAGAGTAAGTTTAGTATGTAATAGACTATGCAGCACATGTGTTTCAAGAAGTTGCTTTGAAAACTAACCAGTCCAAGAATTCAGCAATCATAGATATTAATTGAAAGTTTAATCCCAAACACAAGGGTACAATTAGAATAGGCAAAGAAATAAATGAGGCAACCTATTAAAGGAATTCATCTTGAATTTTAAAATAAAATGATCTTTGGTTTCTTATTCAGTTCCTCAGTTTTATTGTTTGGATACTGCAGTGTAGGTGTTCAACAGGTACTCACTTAAAGAAGTTTGATTATCATATTGATCACCACAGCTATTTAGGCTTAGTCCTGCAAGCTATGCATTACTTTCTTTATTAGCTCTAATCAGCATTCATTTTGAGTGCTATTATACTGTCTTGTAAACAATATTGTTTTGCAATCTTAAAGTCAGTAATTCTGTAGAAATTAAATTGGGTTACAGTAAATCCATGATTACCATATAATCCCTGGAGTTTAAATAATGATGTACTTAGCTGTAGAATCGCATATAAAATACAGTGTGATTGCATGACTGTTTAGAGTCTAGGATAGAAAGGAATACAAAATGTTTTGATAGTTGAAGATCTGAGAATTTTTTTTTTAATGTTTCATTTTAATTGTGATCTTCAAACATCTTGATAGTACGCTATCTGTCTTAAAAAGGACTTTAAATCTACGCTAAACCTCCTAGCTTTAAATCATGTTTCGGGAGTTTGTTTCAATAAATTAAAACATTTAAAAATAGGAAAGCCATCTAATTTATAGTGACAATAGAAAAAAAAAATAAGCAGACTTGCCTTTAGCGAATAATCTATCTTTGTTTTAAGGGGGTCTTTCATGAGAGAGTTTAGTTTCAGCTTTAACAGAGTGGCTGGCCAAAAGCACAACTAAGTCACCCAGGGTCTCTTGCCTTCCAGTTTGTCCCAAGGTCTCAGCCAAGGCTAAACATGGTCTCAATTAATTTCAACTAAACCAATGCATATTGCTCTCTTAATACAGCTCAAGTGCTGAGTTAGAGTAATTACTGAATCTTAGAGTCAGAGACGTCCATAGAGATGTCCTTAAAAGTGATAGGGTTGGCTAAAGTCATGCTGTTGCTTCATGCACCTTGCCTCCTAATCCACAGTCTTCCCAACTATACTAAGCCCTGCAGAGGAAACACAGATGAGTTTCATATAGACCTCACTCTCAAGAAACTCAAGGTCTAAAGAGAATATGAGACAATAATTTTCTCCATCATACTACAACTCAAGATCAAGGAAGCTTGCAAGGAAGATGGCAATATGTAGTGGTAAGGAACATAAGTCTGGAAGTCAACAGCCCAGAGCTTAAACCCAGCTCCACCATTTATTAGCTGTGAAATTTAACAACATGTACTAGCTCTAACTTTCATTTTCTTATCTGTAGAATTAAAAAGTAGGATTGTGTGAGGATTAAAGCTGATGATCCATGTAAGATAATTAGGACAGGGTTAGTACATGGGAAATCTCAATGAATGTTAGTTATTATTTATAGAAGGTAAAAGTTATGGGAGCTTAGAGAATGGAAAGGAATTCCTAAATAGCAGTAAGTAGAAAGGATTTTGAAGAAATGGCATACGTGAAGTTTGAAGACTGATAACCATTGTCTTCAGAAGGAAAATAAGGAGAGATGGGTAGAGTCTAAAGGAGGATTGGGGTATGTAAAGATATAAACACAATGAGGAGGGAGAATGAGGTTCATAAGCAGAGCGTGATGAATTATCTCATGGGCTGGATTCAGATTACAGTGAGTAAGAATAATAAGTGCCAGTATTTCCCATGGGCTCACCATGGTTCAACTGCTAGAGAAGAGGGAGGCAACAATGGTGAGCAGGTAAGTTGCAGCCTTATAGTAGGGGGTCTTGAGTCCTAGGCTATGGGTGTTGTTTGTTGAGGGATTTATGAAAACTTTGAATATCAGAGGTGTGGCATAATTGGACCTGCATTTCTGAAAAAAAAAGATTATGTTAGTGGTGGAAAGGATATATAGCAAAAGGGAATAACACTTTGTAGCCAGACCAAGAAAAAGCTTATCACAAGGGCCCAAGTGATGGAGACAAATGCCTGAGTTGTGGTGGTGGCAGAATGAAGGATGTAAAGGGAAGAGACACAAGACTGGTGAGATCCACCAACTTGACAGATGCTAAGATGTGGGAAGCCAGAAAGGGATCTCTTCCATTCCACTACCTCCATGATTTTCTGTAGTTAACAGAACAAGAGAGGAAGCTGTCCCTTTATTCCTTGGATGGTATTAGCTGTACTGATTGAGCAGGCTAAATAGGAGCTGCATTTTGCAAGATGTCTTTTACTGGGGCTAAACCGATAGGGGAATTTGTGCCCTAATAGTTTCCCTGGCTTCCAGCTGAGTGAGGGAAGCTCTCTTCAGGCAGAGGTTTAACATCTAGGAAAAGAGGAAGCTCTGGAGTCAAACCGAATACTAGGCTTTATTGCTTTATATGCCTGGATGAACCTCAGTTTCCTTCTCTGTAAAATGGGAATAATGAGGTGATGTAACACTCAAATGTTCTTATCCCAGTGCTTAATTTATCACTTGATAAACATGGCCTAGTGTTATTATAATAATTATTTTCTATAATAAAAGGCCATCTTTTGATGATTGTTGCTTTCATGAGAACAATTACATGAGGACTTAACTTTACTCTCTTTCATTGATGTCCATGGGAAACACAGGCACATGGTCACTGGCATGCCAGTTATTTTGAATGATTGTCTTAAGGCTGCAGACCAAGAGTAGAAAAAGAAGACATAGACTCTTTGACCCTCAAGTCATTATGGCTCCAACCATTGCTTTAAGTCCTTTTCTACCTTTGAACCAGCAAAGTTTTACAAGTAAAGTATCTACAAACCACTGGGCATCCTTTAGAAATTTATAATCAAGTCCCATTATGACAAACTCCAGATGACATTTGAAATGCATCTGTTGTATTGAAATTTTGATGTATTAAATGTTGTTTGAAACTCATGCAATGGCTGAGAAATCATTTGCTGAAAAGATATTTTATAAAAGCAGTTACTGTAACTGAGGGTTGTTCTATAAGCATGACAACAAATGATTTCACTGCTTTTGGCTCCCAGCTGGTATATTTTTCTATTCATAAGTATTTACTTTTTTTGTTTTTTGGCATGGGCCAGCTCTGGAAATTAAACCTGGGTTTTCCAGCATGGCAGGCGAGAACTCTACCATGGAGCTATCCTTGCACCGCCCCATAAGCATTTACTTTTAAGAGCCATCAGGAGCCAGTGTCCTGATACCACAGAAAGACCTGGTTAGCTCAGTAGGCTTGTGTTCCTCAAAGGTGGGAGATGCATCTTGTTCATTCTTGTACCCCCAGGCTCCTGCCTGGTATCTTGAATGTAATAAAAAAATATTTGATAGGTGAATAACTAAATGACCAAATGCCTGTATTAATTAGAATCAAATTAGAAGAACCTTTATGAGACTGTTTATTTCTGAAAATAAACATATATGAGGAAAGTATTTCACAAGTACAGAGAATCAAAGCAAAATTGGGGTCTGAAATGAGCACATCAAACTCACTGAGTCATCTGAGTTTCCTGTGTATCCTGTAGGCCAATCAAGATATTATTTCTTCTATTTAGCATTACTGCAAGTGGTTAATATTCTTCTTATGCCTGACTTGCAAGAACTCAGGTGCAAAATTTGCTCCTCTCTTTGAAACCATCACTTAGATTATCATCTAAGTGATGATAATCACTTATCATTTGAATCTTGGAACCAGAATCCATCACCAATGGGCACAAATGAGGGAGAAATATATCAGCACACATGGGTGCTGGCTCATGGCAACAAAGATTTATTTGATCTGCACAGCCAAGTGATCACCAAAAGGAAGTAATCAGGAGAATGAAATTCCAGGGAGGGTTCTGTCAGGACCTCCTTTGTACAACAGCCTGGCCCTTCCTCATTCCTAACAGAGCTTGGAGTCCAGAGCATAATGCTTTTGTTAATTCCAAATCTTGCTGGAAGATAGTGACCCTGAAAATATTGAGACTTTGGGGCTCAATTTTTGTTTGTAAATTTCTTTAAACTCTTGTTTGCTGCTCCCACGATGTCACTGGGATTTATTTGGCTGCGGGCACTGAGCTGCTATTTGAAAAGAGCAGCACCATATGCAGCACATGCATATTCAATGGTGCAGTACTTTTTCAGAGGAGGGGGGGAGGGCCAGGACTCATGGCTCACAATGTGAATTTGCATCACACTTTACATAAATTTGCATGCAGACTTCATAAACCTCTAATTTCAAGTACATAAGATGAAACGAATCAATGCAATCTACTGCAATTGTTTTCCAAGGCATTAATCCCATGAAATATATACCAGCTTTCCTTAACCAATTAATTTAATCATATCCAAGGTTAGAGAGACAGGAAAGTGGTGAATAATGGCTGCTAAGAGCCTGGCCTAGGCTGGAAAGACATATGCATCTTGACATTGCCAAATATGTCTCCCTTCACACCCTCAGGCCTTCTGTGAAAGATTTTATTATGGTGTTTGGCTAGTATTCCATTTTTCTCTTTCTTCAATACTCTTCTCTGCAGGAAGATTATACATATCCACACAGGAGTGGCCATATAACTTATTTTGACCAACAGAAAATGAGCAGAAGTGATACATGTCTCTTCGAAGCAGAAGCTTTAAAAGTCAGCACATGGTTCACCATTTCTCATCTTCCTCTGCCACACGATTAGCAGTGTTCCATGTAGAAATTGCTCCATCAATCTGAATCCCAGGGTAAAGACAAACTGAAGGTCCAAGTGACCTCTACAATGGACAGGCAAATGAGAGACATGCAGTGGCTTGTCTTAAACTTCTGACATTTTGAGGTTGGTTGTTGTTGCAGCATATCCTACTCTATCCTGGCTAATGCATTTCCTAGATTATTAAAATGAACTATAATTTGCCTTCATATGGTCGTCTCAATTTTGTGTATATAGGAATATGTGCCACTCTAATACAAAAAAAAAAAAAGAATATGTGTCTAGCACTGTGGGGAAGACACAAGATTGAAATATGTGGTCCTTGTGGCTGGTAAGCATGTGAAGTGGTTAGAGTAATAATCTATACATCCAAGATATTAAATGTCACTAAAATGAAGAGCAAGTCAATATATGGTTTACCTTCCATATTTGAGCAAGGTTGGAGAGACTATTCAAATTTCTTAAGATTTGTCAAATCCATAAAAATTTGGTCTATACTTGAGAGAGATGCCAACTTTCCCCTTGTGATCTCTTAGAATTATTTATATTCAATTATGGGAAAGCCTCAACTGAATGCTATTTTTTAAAACACCTTTCTTCATATCTTCCAATCCACTATTGATTTAGAGTTGAGGAATGAAACCATAGGAGGATATATGGTGAATATTGTATTTCAAACAATGACACCTTAAATTACGAATGTGAGAAACCAAATTTTCTGTATTTCTAGTGAAAAAAAAAAGGCATGGTACCACCTAAAAATAACATAGGGATGCAGATTGTAGAAATAAAGGATACAACTTTTCTCCCAGACAGCAAACTGGCTTTGCTTCTGCTTCCCCACAGCACTGTCCTGCAAATCTAGACGTGGAGGCCTGAACCTGTTCCTAAGAACGCTGAAAGTCAAGGGAGGAAGAGATATACAAGGCTGAAGGTCATTTTTATCCCCATAATGAAAAGTTTAGAAGGATATATATGAAGCTACTCCCAAGAGAGAGTAAGGGATCACAAATCACAAAACATTTGTTTTCTTTTCTTTCCTAGGCACACATAACCAAGAAATGCTGTGCATTTTGCAAACTATCCAGCAGTAAGTCCATGATTATTTATGATCTCTAGATTACATGGTAATCATCCTCGAATTGAGTCTACCTCCTCTCCAGTATATTCCAGCATAATTAGTAGTTTGATGGTTGCTTAAGAACTTTAACAGACTTGTAAGAAGAATGAATTTTCCTTAGCACAAGAAAGAAAAAATTATAGAATTTTATACACTGTGTGAAACAAACCCCACAAAAAGAGAATAAACATTCAGAGTGCCAGAACATAGAACAAACAAAAGGGAGATGAGCAACCCATTAAGGACTTGGGGGTTTCTTTTACCCCCACCCCCACCCCCAGAGGTTCACTTGCATCTGTGATGCTCTTTGGGCAGGAGATCGTGCAGCAGAGTGAGATCCTCCTGGTTGTCCTCAAACCACAGAGGCCACAAGAGTATTTCCTCTTAACTAAATCAATTTCTTGCCCACAGCCATAAACAGTACATTTAAAAGAATGGTTATGAAAATAATTTTCTGAGCTCTCTTATCTCAGAAGTCTCAGAATCATTCACAATTGGGGTTGAACTTTTAAAACTGGTGTAATTCCAAGTAATAAACACCTGTTAATTCAGCTTCTGAATGAGAACTGATCCTGGGGTATGGACATTGAGATCAGAAAAAGGGTGAGGTAAGGCCATCATGTAGAATGAGGTCTTTCCAAATGAGTGCTGCTGTTGATTCTTTAATTGGTAGATCTTGATAAGACTGTGCTCTGCTGCAGTCAAGTGGGCCCCACTTCCACAAGGTTAATTCCTGAGTGTGTTTCAAAAGCTCTGTTTCCAAAACTTCTTTCAAGAAAAAGAGAAGTTTTGTATCAGTCCTATAAACCTCTCAATTGTCTGAGTGCTGGCTGTCCAGTGGTATCAGCAGGGCACTGCAGATGTCTGAGCTTGTCGGGGAAAAGAAGAAGGGTTTCTGGGCGAGGGTCCAGTTTGAGGATTAAGCGAGTATTCTCACTTTCAGGAAGATGGAACACACAGCATCCAATCTCATCCTCCTCCTGGAGTTGCTTCAATTTTATATTTCTAGAATTCAGACTGGAGCAGGGATCTTCTTATTAGATATGGAAAGGGAAGGCTTAGGCAGAAATGAGAGCAGCCCCTAAGTACACAGGTCAGTAAATAAGATGCCCCCTGACTCTTGGATCAGCCTAGCCCTCCTCATTACTCCTGTTAAGAGGAATTTCCCACTGCTCTTTATGTCTTTCAAGATTTTCCTGTAGCTTTGCTGCCAAGTTGGTAGTAATTTTCCACTGGTTTGCAATGAAGCTTCAGGTATGACCTATGATCTCAATGTCACCATAATTTAGCCATCCCTAATACGTCCATTCTTTGGAACGCCAACTTTTATTACTATAATAATTCTCACATTATTTATAAATAATATAGTGCCATAAATACTGACCTTCAGGGCTAGCACAAGATGTTTTTAATCAGGCTCTTGCCAGGTTGAGGTAAAAGTACAACTCTTTATAACATTTTATTGGAGATGGCAATGACATTTAGGGACAGAAGTATTGTGAAACCATAAAAGTGACATTGTAGGATCTAAACACATGCACAGTAGAACCCATTGTGATCCTGATCACAGAGATTTTGCCCTAAGGCAAGAGAGCTGCATACAGCAGGCCTGTGTATCTACGTAGGAGATTGTTTCCAGGGAGGCACTGATTAGACCCTCCAGGAGAACAAAATCCATGACACTTGTAAGAGGTACTACTTAATTTTTTCCTGTGAAACAAGTATACCCTGGTTACAAAGGAAAATAAGCAAACAGAAACTTAAAATTTAAAAATTTAAAAATACAACAAGCACTGATACTGGAACAAAACTGGAAATCACAGTTGCAAGGAAAACTCTCCATTCAGAAGATTCCTGGCTGTTCCTTGCAAAGAGGGATTAACTTGTACATTATTTGGGGTGTCAACTGCAAACAGAATTATACAGAGGTGATTAAGTTGAAGAAGTTTCAGTGAAGAGGGTATTTGTATTAAGAATGGGCAGGTTAAGGTGCCCATCAAGAGAGGCTGGGACATCCAGGGATGAGAAGTAATGGAAAGTCATTCCTGTTCCTATATCTGAAAGAACAAAGGGAGGAAATGGTGTTATTGGATCCCTGGGAGGGATGGCCATATGGAAAAACTATAGTCATGGAAGGATGGAGCCATCACCCCAACCACAGCTTCAAACAGGAAATAAGCAGGAAAGAAATACCCCAAGCTCTCTGTCTTCCCTACCTAAAATCATTGGCTGGTGCCTCTCCCTGGCTAAACCCAATGAGAAGCCAAGTTCAGGGGAACTCTAATGATGCAGTCTATAGGGGTCAGGCTCCTGGAGGCCAGATAGAGCAGAGAATGAATGGGGGTGGGAGTGAGCAGGGAAGAGGGAGGAGACAGTGCTTCCAGGCAGGCTACTTGCCCACCAAGTATCCTCTTCCCTTTTCTTCAGCAGGAATCCTTTTTGGTTTTAAGAGGCACTGAGGTCTATAAAGGTAAAGGGCAGTGGAAAAATAAAACCCTTTGCTTGTCAAAGCCACTTCTCCATGTGCCCTTAGCCTTAACTTGCCTAATTTTTCTTAATATGAGCCCCCTTTTATGCTCTTTCTTCATTTTAAAAAAGTATGTTCTGTTCTCCTGTTCCCTTCCCCCCATACTTATTCATCCAAATGTATACTCTGCCTTTTCATATACACCAGTATCTGATAACATTATAAAGCATCATCCTTACCAGATACATTTGTAATGGGCACCAAAGTTTAATACTTTGATAATGTCACAAAGGCCTTCTCCACCAACACTGTATCTTTATCAAACATGACACATCTGTGAAGGGGAAGAGCAAAGGCAAGGATTTGAGTCTATGAGCAAAGGTGACTTCTATGACCTGAGGACAGAGGGAACTGTGACAAGGCAGGGTAATGCCAAAGGCAGATGGGCAACTTCAAACTAGTACGGAAATGGCACAAACAAAAGAAGTAGGATACAACATTCCAGAATCCACTCCTGCTTGCAGTTATCAGAATACTTTCCGAAAGCTACTAGGTGGTGGCCTATGAGGAACAAAAAGACTTCACCTTGAAGGCAGCAGGGAACAGAAACCAGCTGTTTCATCTGGGCTTCAGTTAAAATTTGGCATCTTTCCTTTGAAGCTGTAGACCTTGCACAAGGTCTTTACCCAAAAACAAACGAGGATATACCTAGCATTTATATATTGTGAGAAGTAAATGTGATATAAAGCGTTTGACATATAGTAAGTAGGTATACAAAAGATATTAAGTTCCTTCTCTTCTTTTTAAAGTTTAAATCAATCCTAATTTATCATATATATATATGTTTAATATTTTCATTGATGAAACAACATACACACAAACATTCTTAACATACAAACATTCCATACATGGTGTACAATCAGTGGTTCACAATATCATCACATCGTTGTATATTCATCACCATGATCATGAGGTGTTTTTTTTTGTTTTTTGTTTTTGTTTTAATTTTGGGAGGTACATGGTTCAGGAATCGAACCCATGTCTCCCGCATGGCAGGCGAGAATATACCATATAATTTTGATATACTTGTTTTCCACACGATAGTCAAATACCACAATATTCAAATAGGACTTAACCATTTCCCACTGCCAAATCAGAAGGAAAAACAATTTAGACTGTTCCTCATGTTTAATTTGCTATTTCAGAGTTTCTTTTTCTTTCTCACTGAACACATATCCTAAAAATAATTAAAAGGGAAAAAAATACCCTCACAGAGAAATAAACAATGAAGAAAAACCTGCTAAGGCCTATAGAGAGGGAAAAGAAAGATCTAGAAAGAAGGGAGAGAACAAAGAGTAGCAGAGATTTTTACAAATCTTGTGAGCATGTCATTTTATAAGTGAAAGTGAGGATAAGAATAAGGGCTATTATAGCAATTTTCTATCTGTTTGCTATTTTGATTCCAATATATTTTGTGAATATGTTGGAAAATGGCATGTATTTATGTACTGAAAAATAAAGTGGCAGGCAAAACTGGGGATCCTCAAAACCAACAAATGGTATTTCTTGGTAGAGTAAGGCAGGTGAAGAGGTTACAGCAGAAGATATGGGACCTTGTGCTAGCATCTTCATACAGAGGGGAAGGGCTGCTGGTGACCAGGTTAGAACAGCTGTGTATTAGTTGCCTATGACTGTTTTAATACTTTACCAAAAACTTAGTAGCTATAGATAAAACAAATTTATTATCTTACAGTCCTGGGAGAAAGTCCAAAATGGGGCACAGGGCTTCTGAAGGCCCTAGGAGAGAACCTGTTTCCTTACCTTTTCCAGCTTCTTGGGGATGCCATATTCCCTGCCTCATGACCCCTTATCACTCTGGCCTCGGGTTTCCTCATCACATCTTCTCTCCCCTTTTGCCCTCAGTGTCATATTGCCTTCTCTGAGTCTGACCTTCCCACCACCCTTAAAATGATCTCTGTGATTACCCTGACCCCACCTGGATAGTCAAGGATACTCTTCTCCACTCCAAATCCTTAACTTAATCACACCTGTAAAGCTCCTTTTGCATTGTAAAGTAGCATATTCACAAATTCCAGGGATAGGATGTGGACATCTTTGAGAGTCAATATCGAGCCTACCACAGGCTATTTCTTTAGTCTCATGATCGTCGATGTCTCCAGTATGGTGCAATGATGAGGAACACGGGCTCTGGAGACTGACTGCCTTGGCACAAATCCTGCCTCCACACCTCCCCAGCTAGATGCCCTTGAGCAGGTCATCAGTCTTTCTGAAGACAATTATAGCAACCACCTCTCAGACTGCTATGAGTATTCAATGAAAAAATCTCTTGTAAAGAGCCTGGGTCTTAGTGCCCAATCAAGATTAGCTATTAATATCATTGTTGTTATTATTACAATAAAAAGGAATAAGAACATGCATGGTTCACAAGATCAAGATGAGAGGGAAACTGTTTACTTTTTTAAAAATTGCATAGCTACTTTTAGGACCTACTGAAAGTTTATTAGGATTAGAAATTCAGATATTAGTTTTGCAAGCCACAAAACAGTCCTATTTTCAATGTAACTTCTATAAGAATTTATTCATCCATTCATTCAAGGGCTCTTTCTTGAGGCAAAGGGGTGTCAGAGCATCCAATAAAACTTCTCATTTCATATGCAAATAATTCATTTATTAATAACTTTGCTAATTTTGAAAAGTTCTCTGAGAAAAACAAATAGGCAAATTAGCCCTTGTATTTACTTCCACACCAAAGCAACATTGATTCACCCATTTTTCATTCACTCAGCAAACCTTTATGAAGCACCTCTCCTGTTGCAGGTCCTATCAGTAGGCAAACTCAATGAGGAGACAAAGTTGGAAGAAGGCCAGCCCTTAGCTTGAAGCAGACCAGAATCTTGCAAAGGAGACACATATACACACATCTGCAACTGACCATGAGATGCAGCAATAGGTTCCATTCCCAAAGTTCTCTGACCCTCTATTTGCTTGCCACAAGCTTTGCATGGGATTCTAAGATTCTGAGGTGAAACCTGAAGCATTCAGCCTTCCTGCTATGATCCCTTCAGATGCCTGAAAGTGGAGGCCAGCACGAGTTTCCACTAGAACAGGGAGATGGTGCTTTTCCATGCATTGAGAAATAATGCTGAGGGTATAGGTGTAATAGAGGGTAAAATAAAGGGTCTGGCTGTGGAAGATCATTAGTAACCCTTCAGAAGTTTACCATGATTACACTTTGCTAATCAGGTTAATCCTATCCCAAGTCATGCAGTCTTGAATCCCTTGGAGCTCTATTTGGCTTTTCTGCTCACGCTCTGACATAAGGGTAAGGGAAACCCTAGCTCTAGGCTCTGAGGCAGTCTCCTCCTGCTTAGCTTCTTTGCTTTAGATGTCCACACCAGTAGATGGGCCTGAGGCCCTATTTCAACCTCTGGTTAGAACCAATTTGTGGAAGATTAGAGAAGAAAGAAAGCTCAATAATCAGCACAGTCCACCATCTTTGTCTACAGATAAGTTTCCAGAGAGGGTCAGTGGCTGCTGGCCAAAGCAACAGAGCTAGTACCTCCTAAGAATAGAATTGAGGCTTAGGGATTTGCTGGCCTTCTGTTTAGGACTCTTTCTCTTACTCATACCACAAAGCTAGAAGTCCTAGAGTAACTTCAATTCTGTGACTTTTGATGATCTCCTGCTTTGGATTATTCTTATTAATATTTTCACTGAATGTAGATAATTAAAGATCAAAATGGCTTCCTTTGAAGGGTAAGAAAATACCCCCAAGCAGTAACAGAGTCGCTGTCCTTTTCTCTCATGTACAGGTTTGTGGCTGCCTGCTGGACAGACTCTTTTAAGAAACTGAAGGCACATGGCCTAGAGCAGTGGTTCTCAAACCTGGAAACTTTTTAGAAATCTCAATTCTTGGGCCCATCCAGACCTACTCAATCAGAAACTCTAGTGGTGGGCCCCAAACATCTGCATTTTAAAAGCCTTCCATTTGATTCTTTTGAACACTAAAGTCGGACAATCACTGGCTTAAAGAAAGCAGGGCTTTAAAGGTACAACTGGGTTTTGCTTAGGAAATTGTCACTGGTATGTATGTAGTTACAATGTTACAAAGTAAAAGAATGTGTTTCCTCCTAAAATGTAAGTCTTTCTCAAGAAGCAGTTTATTCACAGACAAAATCATATTCATGATTTAGCAAAAGCCTGACTAGATTTCTATTAAATGACAGGACTGCTGAGCCACAAGCATTTCTGCCAAGCAGAACTTAAAAAAATTTTTTTGGGCTTATTAATTTCAAAACTAATTAAGGTACAGATATAGTACCCCAAACTGTATTAAGACATAGGAATAAAGCAGCCCATAAATACCAGATTGGGGACAAAAGCTGTAAGAATAATAGATATTACATTTTCACTCCCCCTCCTCTCACTATCAAATCCCCCAGCAGGGTACTAGAGAAAAATTACTTGTCAACAGACTGAAATGAATATTATGTGATTCCTGATTTTATTCCCTTAGAATTCAATTTATATGAAATGCAGAAGAAGCCAAGGAAGGAGGCAGAGAATGATGATGTACATTAGAAAAATTAAAGTTTGAAGTTTCCAAAAGGGACTTGCTCATGATCTGGCCCTCCAGGGCAGAGATACACTGGCTAAAATTCCTAGTGTGCAAATAGAGCATTTTCTCAGGAGCAGTGATACCAAGTGGCTTGCCCAACCCCATGGCAGGCTCAGGCTTACACTCTGGGTGTCAACAGGCTGCTTCTGACTCAACCAATACCTGGTGGTTTACCACGGTAAAGAGGTGTGAAAGTCGCAATGCAAATTAAGATATGTTCATCTCTCTCCTAATCCCCACCGATGTGATATGGCAGACACTATTGATAGCCTATCCAACAGCCATTTCCCCTTTATTCCTTGCTAAACAAATTGATTTTGTTCATGTTGTAAGGAAAAATTGAAAGCCTTTTAAGTGGATCAAAAGACTCCTAGATGTCTTCAATGGAAAACTTCATATTGTTTAGAGTACATCCTCTCAGGGTATCTGATTTTATGGAATTTGTGCCTTTCTTTGTCTTGGAGCTATTTTATAACTCTGTAGAGATAAAAATTGTGATAGTAAAACTGGTAGTAAAACAAATTGTTCTTGTCTATAGATATTCAAATAACTGCCATCTGATGGAGGTTAATTGACTTTCCTCTCCCACTGTCAAAGCAGCTACTTTTGCATCTATTAACTCACTTCACTTTAGCATTCATGATGATCTTATATATATGTTTGGTCTTGGGATTCTCTTTGGAACTGATCATAACTTCTTTTCTTGTCCTCTCATTAATTAATGAGTGAAACAAAATCTTTTACACACGTTCCTTTTATGTCTGTATAAGAATAATGGTTAAATCTTTAAAAGCTTATCATTTAAGGCTGCATGGATGGTTCAGTGGTAGAATGCTCACCTTCCATGTGGGAGACCTAGGTTCAATTCCCGGACCATGCACCCCACCCCCCAAAAAAACTTATCATTTAACAATGTGTTCTGCAACAATATGCCTAGGGTATATAAGCCCTTTCTTAACCCTAAGAGATAAACCATGATAAATTTAATCTAACTACAATAATGACAATCTTACTTCCCTTTGCCACTGACTGGATCTGAGAAGATCAGACTACATTCTAGTCAATGGGAAATTAGGGAGGGGGCTTTGAAAGAAGTTTATCTCTCTGATAAATAAACTACAGGGAGTGAGGAGCCAGAAGAGCAGTGTGCAAAGGGTCCCTTCTCTCTTGCCTTTAGATATTGTCTAAAGATGAGACCAGGGTGCTTAGAAATGCAGCTTCCATCACAGAGAACCTCAGAGGTCCATCTCAGAGACCTGACATCATTTATTAAACCTCTGAATCAACTAACTCAGAAATTGCTTCCTCCAGAGCTGTTGATAAAGGAGGTTATACTTCTGCAGCATGTAGGCCATTTCAGCTGGCGTAGTGGATTGAATTGTATATTCCAGTTTGGACATGTTCTGATCTTAGACCACATTCTGATATGTGTAGACCATTGTGAATAGGGTCTTTTTAAGCTGTTACTTCAGTTAAGGTGTGACCCAACTGAATCAGGTTGGGCATTAATCATATTTGGAATCCTTTTTAAGCAGAGTGAAATTCAAATGGAAAGAAAAGCTATGGGGGAAGAAAGAAGCTAGAGGTCAATGGAACCCAGAAAAGAAAGGAGAAGACATCACTGTGTGCATTGCCATAAAATGGAAAAGTCAGTGAATGCCAAAGTTGCTGGCCAGCCAGAATGTGTGGCACCAAGAGAAAGCAAGTCTTCTAGCTTCTGAAACTGTGAGCCAATAAATTTGTTATTAAATCAATTCATTCTGTGGTATTTGTTTTAGCCCTAGGAAACTAAAACAGCTGGCTATTCAGCTACTTGCATACATAAGCATTTTAACAAATGCTTATTTGTTAAAGACTCAGGAAAAAAAATAACCAGGAAATCTGACAAGAACTGAGTTTCTATATAGCCATGTGTGTTGCAATGGTGGCTTGGGTGCAGAGGGAGGGTTGTGGTGAGTTGCATAGAAAGGTGAACAGGAACAGCATAGTAGAATGGAATGTGATGTGATGATAGCAGTGGGGGAAGAAGGATTATAATAGAGTAGATGATGAAAAAAAGATATGTTATCCATTGTTGTGATTATACCATCCTTCATACCTCTTGTCCTGATGCCCTGTCCAAGATCTGAAAATAGAAGAGTTAATGTAAAATCCGAGTCTACTATCCCACGTAAGACACTTTCTTCAACCATAAAAGACAATCAGTTATGCCATATTGGAAGTGGTGCACATAAGCATCATCATTCCTATTACTTGAATGTTTACTACAATTTACAGAAATTTGATAAACAAGTCATGCATATCATACTGTTTTATCGACATAACTGAATGTTGGCTTTAATACATTATTGGAGTAATGGTTTCCAGTTGGTTTTCCTCCTGTATTCATGCCCTTGGGTCAACTTCTACACTGACTCTGAACTTGGCCAGTGATACAATAACATGATATAGCAGAGGCTTGGAAAGTACTTGAGCATTGGGGATTGCCTTATTGACAATCCTGTGAATCCTGAGATTGCCACTATGTGAATAAACCTAAACTAGCCTGCTGGAGACATATGGTATAGTCACCTCCATTACCTTAACCAACAACAGTACCAACTGACAGCCAGCACAAATCACCAGACAAGTGGCCATTGTAGACCAACTGGTCCCAGATAATCCTCCAGCTGAATGAAGCCACATAACTGAGCACAGATGAGGCCAGGGGAAGACCTATTTAGCTGATCCCAACCTAAATTGTCAGCCCTTGGAATCATGAGCTACTACATATTTTTTAAGCCACTAAATTATGGACAACTAAGCCTAACTGATATACTGGGGTTATAAATATCCTAATTTCACTGACAAGGAAAACTGAGAATCAGAAAAATATAGTGATTGCCCAGGGCCACACATCTATTAAGGAATGCATATGGGATTCAAGCCCAAGTCTGTCTAACCTCCAAGTCCATACTTTTGACAGCGACCTCAAACAATATTTTCTGAGTACACACTAATTGTAAAGGACCAAACATGTTTCTCTAAAATCTTACTATGTCTCTTAATAATGTACGATAAATTTTTCAACCTCTTTGAACCTTCTGGAGAGTGTGTATATCACTAACATGTACCACTTCTTAAGGATAAACATTTTGTAAGTTAATGATCCACTATGAAATGAAATGTAGCACTTATTCTGGTTGTTTCTCTTTTTGTCCTGAATTTATAGTTTTCAAACTTTCATGGTTAGCCCAGTTTCTAATCAACTAGGATTCTGTGAAAATTTCCATATTCCCTGTGACTTGTTGACAAATTCACCATGCCCTTCTCTATACCTGTGCCTTTGTCTATGATGTTTCCTGTAGCTGCACTGTTCCCTTCATATCTGCAGTGCCTACATCCTCACATAAAAAGGCTCTCTCTGATTGAGCTCCAATCCTGGATTCTCCCATGAAAATTATTGACTTTTCTTTCTTGTTTTTATGGCATTCTGCACATACCTCTATTATAGTACTTGTAATATTTGCTCTCATTACTATCTTCACCTCTAGACACATTTATTATTGAATCCTCAACATCTAGTACAGTGTATGGCACATAGCAGGTGCTTAACAAATCTTCATTGAATGAATGAATAAAAGACTCAATCACTCACAAATAAAACTTTTCTCAATCTACCTCTTTAGTTTTATCTTAAATGTTTTCTCATCTCCTACTCTCTATTTCAAACAAGTTGAATGAGTTCTCCATATAGGCTTTCCTGCCTGTGGAAGAGAGGGGCTAGCTATACATTCAACACATTTTCTCTACTTCCTAGGCATGCATTTTTCTTCTCACTAGACTGCATTTTCCAGCCTCCCATACAGTCATGTGACTAAGTTCGAGTTCATGGAATATAAGCAGAAGTGATTTATACCACTTCTAAGCCTGGCCCATAAAAATCTCCCAAGTTCTCCATGCTCTTTCCCCTTTTAAGAGCTTAATGTAGGTGAGCACAGTGACCTTAGAGGCAATATGTTAAATTGGAAAGAACCTGGTCTGTCAATCGCCACATACCAGATAGTCACCTATAGAACAGGAATGTCCATTTTGGACTCTATGGAGGCAAGAATTAAGCTCCTATTGTGTTAAGCCACAGAGATTTTAGAATTTCTCTATTATACCAGAAAACTTCATTTAAACTCAAACAGTATCCCTGCACCATTGCTCTGTAGTCCTTTACATCACATGCCCTTGTCTCTAATATGTGCATTATTATATTATTATAACCTGTCTCTAAACTGTTCTTAGTGCCATTCGGTCTCTCTTAAGTAACTGTAACCAGAATGACCCCATTTCTAATATTCCAGACGTGGCTCTCCCATTAATTTTTTGGGCAAAACCAACCCCTAAGGTTTAGATGGCTCTTTATAGAAGATAACACTGTGGTGGCATTTTTTCCCTCTCTGTCATTTTGGAAAAAGCTAAATAATCTACTTTTGGTTGATGAAGTATAAATTAAGAGTTTTGAGGAATAGTTTCTTTTGAGGGTTGGCTTTATCTACTTCATTTGGTCCACAGAGCTCTCATGGCAGTAATCTGAGGTTGGAAAAGCTAAACAGAATAGGCTGGGATTCTTGAATTACACCGAAGACTGTAACATTTACAAACAGACTCAGGGCATTCAATCCTCTGAGGAGGAAGGTTTAAGTTCCTCTGTGGCATTTAATTTTTTCTTTTTGCCTTTTTAACCCCTCAAATGGAAATGAATGTAAGATAGTCCATGCCTAGTGGAAACTAGGTTTTGGTTTGTAACAGTCTATAGACTTATACCTTGCAAAAGCATTCTGATTTTAGGTCATGTAAAAAAAAAAATCAGTGGAAGGAATGAATTCTTTTTTGCTATACAACAAAATAATCCTATAGAAAATTCCAATTTTGATGTGAAAGCTACAGGTTTGTTTCTCTTTATGTGCTTTCCTTTTTTGGGGCCCCAGTCACACCCTATCAGGGACAGGGTCAGGGACACCATGGGACGGGAACTGCAGGCCCCGAATGACTGTTAACAGGGCCGTAAGGAATGATGGAATGGTGCAGCCAGACACAGCTAAAGGTAGGTGGCAAGCAAGGTTGAATGCTGATAAAGAGTTCAGTGAGGCTCAAGGTGGACAATACACAGTGGCACTGTTTGATAAATGGAAAAGGAATGCAGAATACTGATTAGGAAATAGTTCCACAGTTATGGGAGAAAAATCTGAAAGCCTTCAGCTGAACTACATGCAGTTGAGAAAGGAAAAGAGAAGCTGTGAATATTGCTGGAGGAAATACATTATTGAAGCAAAAGCCATCTCTGAAGGTTTTTTTTTTTTCAAGGAAAAACCAAGTTCAGAAATCTTATTCTCTTTTGCTGGTTTCTCTACCACTCCTTCTTTCTTTAATAATAATCAGTTCAAAGTGCCTCTGTGATGAAGAATATACTATAGTAAAAGCATTGTCATTAGACCTGATTGTAATGTCACCTTTGCCGCTTAATGAACAGCTCTGTGACCTTGGCCAAGATTTTCATTTTTCTGTAACTCATATTCCAAGGGGTTATGTTGGCCGATCTCTAAGGTCCTTTCTGGTTTTCAAGCTCTCTGATTCTCTGATTCTTGTCTTCAAAGCCTCTTTCTACTCTAATTTACATTTTTCAGTTTTTGTCCATTCCAAGTATAGCCCATATGGATTTCTCAGCTCTTTCAGCCCCTGGAATTCATTACCAAATAGAAGAAGGTTGATTAGGTATCAGGAAGCAATGAAGACCTATTGCTTTAAGTGACCTAAAATGAGCTGGTAAGTATGGGATTTTTAGATGACCCAATTGTCTCCTTGGTGAATTGAAACCTCAAAGCATCTTAGGGTAGGCTAGACACTGAAATTGCAAGAAGGATAAAACTTCTAGTTCAGACTCTGAATTATGAGTTATTATACTCATTAGGCATATTTCAGAACCAGTGCAACTTGATGTTTATATATGTAAGAAAAGCACATTTGAGGTCAGGGTGGCACCAGGAGAGGTTGGCTGCCAATCACTCTAGAGCAGGTTACACCTGATGGAATTTTCCTGGCTTATTTACCATGGTCTATAGTGACTCCTGCTACCTTAAATGCTCAGAAACTTGATTTGGCAACAAACCTAATATATACCCAAGTCTCTAGTTGGATATTAACCAGATTCCCAGAGATTACTACATGAACCCTGATGTCAATTTTATTAATTTATACAAATATGTATATTCTGGCCATGCAAATAGCATGACTGGTATGATATTTCCCACCAAATTAGAAGTTGAGTTTGACAGTGAGTCAAGAACCATAATAAAAGAATAAATGTAAGAAGAGTTCATCAATTAAAAAAGCTTGAGAATCTATTTTCTGGTAAAGGGATAACCCTGTCATTAGGAATACAATAAATGTTCCTTGGCACTAACAGATTCCATACATCTGGCTTTGACTATTTGTCAATGAACTAAGGACCTATAAAGTGTTGGTGAACAGAAGCACAGAAGCAAGACACTTCAGATCTGTTTTCCCAAATGTGGTGTGTACATCACTTGTGATATGCAGGCTAACTGTAGGAGATAAAATCTATGGACATGGTGGTGGTGCATGTAAGATACCCAGGTTAGGATTTAAATGAGGAATACAGCATTTTAGCTGATACAAAGCAAAAGAGTGAAAGAGGAATTTTTTTTAGAGGGTGGTAAAGATAAGGGCGAAATATGGAGGGGTAAACTTGGGGAGGGGTAGGTACTCAAGTCAGGAAAGGAGCCTTTTTGGAACAGTGCTCATGAAATACCTGAGGACCTTAAAATGCATATTCTGATTCAATAGTTTGGGGTGAAAGGGTTGAGGCACTATAGTTCTAAGAAGCTCCCAGGTGATGCTGATCTTGTCCAGGCACCATACTTGAGTAGCAAGGAAGATTTTTAAATCTCTTTATTCCATCAGAGTGGAGATGGCTTCCAGGTGAACTGGAGGTAAAGAATTTTCTGATATTTATTTTTACAGTTATTCTCTACTTATAAAAGTAACAATGGATTTATGCCCATGTGCGCTGGTTTGAAAGGAAGTATGCCCCCTAAGAAAAGCCATATTTTGATATAAATCCCATTTCTAAAAGGTAGAATAATCCTTATTCAATACTGTATATTTGAAACTGTAATGAGATCATCTCCCTGGTTGATGTGATTTAGTTAAGAATGGTTGTTAAACTGGATTAGGGGATGACATGTCTCCACCCATTTGAGTGGGTCTTGATTAGTTTCTGAAGTCCTATAAAAGGAGAATGAGAGACTCAGAGAGAGCAGAGAATGCTGCAGCACCACAATGCAGAGTCCACGAGCCAGCAACCTTTGGAGTTGAAGAAGGAAAGTACCTCCCGGGGAGCTTCATGAAATAGGAAGCCAGGAGAGAAAGCTAGCAGATGATGCTGTATTTGCCATGTGCCCTTCCAGATGAGAGAGGAACCCTGACCATGTTCACCATGTGCCTTTCCAGATGAGAGAGAAACCCTGAACTTCATCGGCCTTCTTGAACCAAGGTATCTTTCCCTGGATGCCTTTGATTGGACATTACTATAGACTTGTTGTAATGGGGACATTTTCTCGGCCTTAGAACTGTAAGCTAGCAACTCATTAAATTTCCCTTTTAAAAAGCCATTCCGTTTCTGGTATATTGCATTCCAGCAGCTAGCAAACTAGAACACCATGGTAGTGATAGTATAGTTTAAATCTATTTTAGTAAAGAAATGAGTTATTTTCAAGATAAATCCTATGTAAATAATTGTACAGTTATATATTGCAGTGGCAACAAAATCATGGCAGAGGTACACACCTGACTAGTGGGAAGTGCAGACTTAGATAATGAACATACACCCTTTTTTCAGATCATGTGGCTTTGTTCTCATTTTAATACAGGCTCTTACTGAATTTTTATTTTTAATTTCCATTTTAGAGATAATTAAATTTGTAGAATTCTATGCAATTGGGGATTTGGAAAAGTCTCTGGACATTGTCCATCATACTTGGCATCCATTTGCTGAGGAACTCTCAACCCCTTCTTCCTGAGCTCTGCAGGTGTTGAGCATACTCTTTCCTGCATATTTGTGGTTAAACAACTTCCTTTGCCTTAACTTATCCATCCTTCAGTTGTGTTAAAACTATCTATAAGAATACTCCTTCCATTTTTGGAAGTCACTCTACATCTTCAGGTGATTTCCTACATTTCAGTCCTTATTCATTAAGCATTTAGTTTATCATTAAGTACTTAAGGCATATTCTTATTTTCAATTTCTTTGGAGGCAATTCGCAGCGTCTTACATGTACTGGGTATTTTGGTCCCAATTAAATCAGTGCATTTCTAACACAGACTTGTGATGGCAGAACTCCAGGCAAACCTTAGTACTTGACGTTCTCTCAGTGGATAATAATAACCCATCACAATGATATCCATTATAGTGACCACTTTATGCTTTCTCTTTGTAATAAGACCTTGTTACTGAGCTGAGACTCTGTATGCAATAAGAGAAGATTAGCTCTTAAAAATTGAACTCATCAATAAGTTAGATCTTATGGTCTTGGAAACCTTGAGGTGACTTAGTTTAATTGGGAAAGAAATGCTACTGACATAAATCCAAACAAACTTACCGAGAGGCAAAATGATTAAAATAACCCAAGTGCTTAGATCCACAAACAAAAAGAATCTGGGGACAAATAATTCTGTACTAAAGGGTAATAAACAACTGAGAGAACTTACAAAAACTGTGAAGGCAGAAACAACTTGTCCAAAAGATAGAATCAGCAAGTGAGCTTATTAAAGAAGAAGACAGCAAAGAAATCAATTGCAAAACAGAAACTAAGATTGAAATAAAGATAAAAATTCAAGTGGCCATTTTCTTTTTCTCAAGTGTCTTTATTAATGTTTTTGTTTGGTGTATAGGGTTTGTACTCCAGTTGAGTTTCAGTTTATATTACTGAGATTAATAAAATGACACACAGCTTGCTGGGCAAGGCCCATTATCCTCTGGACTTATCAACCAAAGTGAATAGTATGGTAGCAGTAACGGAAAGACTATTGAACCAGGTGACCAGAGAACTGGATGCTAATACCAGTTTTGCCACTAACTGTGTGATGTGACTTGCCATCTGAGGACTCTGATTTTCTCACTGATAAAACCATGATATTAAACCAGATGATCCTAAGTATTCTTCCAGCTCTGTGTTAAATTTTACCCCTTACCTATTTCAGCTCTGGAGCTAGAATAAATGCTCTTTTGAGGCCTCTTCCAAATTTGGAGTTCTAATTTTTAATTACATATAGACATACAAATTCCAAAAGTATGTCTGCCCTTATAACATGTCATTTACCTATTATGTCTTGGCTAATATCTATTGGCAATCGAGAAATTAGTTGATTTACCTGGTTATATTAGAGAGCCCTTCAGACTCTTAAGGCAAGAGTGACTTTTTCTTCAGGACACTCTCATGAACATATCACTTTCAAAACCTTTATATAGAAAGGAGAGATGTTAAAGAGGCAGATCAGCTGCACTGGGACAGGCACCTTTACTTGGTGGTTTCAGAAGCTCAATTTTTTAAAAATTGACATTTTCAGGCTCTTGGTACTAACTCATAATAATCAACAAGGAACTTACAATGAGAAATTATTAATTAAATGATGAAAACTCAAACTGTCAATAACTCCCAAATATCAATATTAACTGCTCAATGTATTCACTGACTGATGGAGAGAGTCTCCACGGAAGCCCAAGTCCTCTGAGACTGTTGGAAGGATGGCTTAGAACCAGAGTCAAGGGAGTTGTATGATTTTTAACTCTTTTTGAGACTTGAAGGCCTGACACCCATTTAGGTAGGTGAAAGGTTAAGTGGATGTGTATCCACTTTCAATAGATAGAGCGCTCTTCTTTTGACAGGGCTGGAGATACAGAAACCTACTCTTCCTCTCCAGTTCCCATTTTTTCTAGTTTCCATAAAGACCATCAATGGTTGATTACTCCTTTAGTTTCCTCTTGCTATAGCAAATATCATGTAGTGTATCAGCTTAAGCCATGGGTATTTATTGGTTCATGGTTTTGAGCCCAGGAGAAGTTCAAATGAAGGCATCATCAAAACCAAAACTGGCCTTCTGGGGCTGTCTCCTGGCAATCCTTGGTTCTTAGCTTCTCTGTCACATGGTAATACACATAGTGGCCTCTCCTGGCCTCTCCTTTCTCTCCCAAGGTCCAAAGAATTTCAGCCTCTGGCTGTTCCCTCTGTAGCTTTTTACTCTCTCTAAGACTTTCCCTAGAGGGCCTTCTTTAACAGGATTAAGACCCATACTGAGCCACACCTTATCTGAAGTAAAAGGTTCTATTTACAAGGGCTCACATCAACAAGAATGGATTAAGTTTAAAAACATTTTTTTAAGCCACTTACTGATTCAAATCTACAGTTATCATAGCATTGCCATTTCAAGTAGGCAGAGAACAGTGTTATTATTTTGGTTAGCTCATTCTGAAGTACCATCTCAGGGCTGGGGACAAGCTGATGGCCATCCTAATTTGCTGAGCCTCCTCAGCCAAACAGATCTATGCCACCTGAGGGTGAGGTACTTCTGCATGTGAAACAACATACCCAATCATGCATGCTTCTCCTTCTCTTAGAGGCAGAACTTTTCCTGATCTTTCTCTTAAATTCAAAGGGTACTTCAGAAGAATTGCCTATGGACCTACATTAAGCGTTGAGTAAATATGGACTAAAATAACTTGTTTATCTATGTCTCAACCTGTAATAATTTGAGGAAGCACAAGTTGCAAAATCTTAGTACTATGTGATGACTAAAACCCCAGAGGCATTTGGGAGAATTCAAGTGGAAATCCCACTCACTGCCAATACACCCTGAGGAAATGCCATGGGGAAGCAGTTAACTTGCATTGGGTCTTAGCTTACAGAGAATGCTGAACAGATGTGTGTGTGCACAAGGTCCATTCCAAAGCAGGAGGGGACATCCCCCCGGATCTATCTGTGAGCTGCTGCATGGATGTTTGTTGGCTGCTTTGCAGAAAACTCGAGGATTCTACACACTGCTTAGAACTAAATGGCACATAAATAGCCTCGGGGATCTTTTGTTGGGCAATGAACTTAGTCTTTGATTCTGAAGGGTGGTTTTTCATCAGCACTGCTGAGCAGTCAGAAGGCGCCTGGTGCTCAGCCCTACCATTAGCTAACTCTCCCTTGATCCTGGAAAGGCACCGATGGGGCCATGTTCCGGAATACCACATACTAGGATGCCTACTGCTGGAATAAGGACAGATTGTGTTGTCATTTATAGTCATCACAACAGCTAAGGGGGAGAAAGAGTTAGAGAAGCCTAATTACCTTTCCAGAAGTGTTTTTGGTAACAACTTATTTGGAAGCGCAATATGAATCTGCTGACTTCTTCAGTCCATTAGGACATCCTTGCCCCCTCTCCAGACTCATCTACCACCTTTTTCCCCAGCCTTGCTCATCTGACTACGGCACACTGTTAACAATACCTATAGATATCAAGTGCTCTCCCACCAAAGGATCTTTGCCCTGTGGTTCCCTCTCTATGTATCCCTTCCCCAGATACGATGTCAGTTGCTCTTTCACTTCAAGCAAGTATTTGCTCACTGTGACCTTGTCAGAGAAGCTTTCACTGACCACCCGATTCTAAGTTTCATCCCCACTACCTCATCATTCTCCATCCCCTAGGCTTTGCTTCTCTATCTGCCACTTATCACCTCTTGATAAAGTATATATATACTTATTTATTTATTTATTTATTTATTTATATTTGTATATATTTACATATATAAGAAATATATTTATTTCTTTTATTGTCTGTTTCCTCCAATTAGAATATAAGTTTCACAAAAGCAGGAATTTTGTTTTATTTCCTGCTGTATCCCAAGCACCTAGAACTGTACTTGGTGCATAGTAACCATTCAACAAATATTTGTTGAAAGAAACAATAACTGAATCTCAATTTGAGTTTCTAGCCTGGTGCGCTGATCAAGATCAGCAGTTCCCAAATTAGGGTCTTAATCAGAATCAACTAAAGGAACTTCATAGACAACCTCCTTCTGGGTTGGGGTTTTGTAGGTAGTAGAGCAGCTCGCTTGCTGTGATCTATTGAAAGTCAGACCTCAACACAAGAGTTTGTAGAAAAAACAAATAAAGGAGAATTTTAATATTCCTTTTAAGTAAATAAATGAGAAAAGAAATTAAAATAATTTAAAAGATAATAAAATATATGAGATTCCATGGGTCTACTAAACAAAATATCAGAAGGAATAACCTTAAGGATTCTGTATTTTTAATAAGCCTCCTGATATTTCTGATGTGCAGTCAAAACTGGGAAAGAGTAATCTAGCCCACATTTTCAGATATATGGGAGGGAACATACGGTAGTGGTTATCACATGAAAATTGAGGTCAGCCTAGGTTTAACTTCCAACTCTGCCATTTACTTGCTTTTATAGGTAAGTTACTAAATCTTTCCAAGCTCCAATTTCTCATATTGAAAATGGGTATAGGGCGGGCCGCGGTGGCTCAGCGGGCAAAGTGCTTGCCTGCTATGCCGGAGGACCTCGGTTCGATTCCCGGCCCCAGCCCATGTAACAAAAACGGAGAAACAGAATACAATAAAACAAGAAAATGTTTAAAAATGTTTCCCTTTCTTCCTTCTTTCCTTCCTTCTATACTTCCTTCCTTCTCTCTGTCTTTCCTTTAAAAAAAAAAAAAAAAAAAAAAAAAAAAAAAAAAAAGAAAATGGGTATAATAATATTATGTAATGCCATAAATCTCAGGTTCTCAGAGCATGGGAGAATCAGAAAAGCAGCTTAGCTTTCCCATGGGGACATTGAAGGGTAGCTGACGTAGGAGTAGAGCTGCAAAGCACCATGCTTCTATAGCCCTGGAGCATCAGCCTTGGGATGGGGCATAGGTTATTTCTGAACTTTTCTAATTGACTGTGTGAGAATCATGATGCAGTGTCTACCTGGCCTCCCAGTGATTACAGCAAAGGGCATACAGCCTATGGTAGATAAAGCTTGGTCTGAACTAAGGACTGGTAACCATGGTCCAACTATTTGGACAACCTCTCATCATCACCTGCTCAGGCTATAGAATCAGATTGTCTGACATACTTGTGCAAGGTTATGTTTCTTGAGGTGGGACATAGTAAAGGAAATAAGCATAGCTTCAAGCTTAATTCACAATTACTGATACAATTATTTTTATTTCTATTCTGAGCCTCAGGAGGTATTTTGCTTTTCATTCCTATTTGATAGCTAGTCTCTGTGGAACCAGCTTGGCAGATTATTGGAGCTTTGGGCACCCCTGTTTAGTCAGTAATGGTAAGCGTATTAACTGTGACTAATGCATTTGGTGTTGCTGAATATAATATCAGTATAATTCCATAGCAATCTTTACATTCATTTCTATAAAAATCCCATTACAGTTCCACATAGCAAACCTTAGAACAGTCTTTTGGGTGCATATAAATGTTATATATGTGGACATGTTTAAATAGACATAGGAACTTGTATTAGTTATTTATATGAATATAGTTAGTTAAAAGAGGGTCCCAACTGCTTCCCACTTTTTCTCCCATTGTTAATCTTGTATGTTTCATACTGCCAATTGTATCTCATAGTGGGCTTTGTGCTGTTTCATGCTCACTGACTTACTTAAGGAATTGGGAAGGAACTGGATTTTGAGGACATGAGTGTGTATGTTCTGTCACTCACAAAGTAGACCCCGGTGGTGCATCAGTTACATCACGGTTGTTTGTTGGCAACCACATTAACTGTGTCCTGGACGGCTTGTACTTCCCTCTACCATAGTGCAGCTCAGCTGCATAGAGAGCAGCTAGAGAGGTAATTTGAATTTTAAACACAGTGTTTCTAGATGAGAAATCACTAGAGATCAAAACAATGCACTTCTAGTGACCCCATTTGAGATCAGCAATTAATTAGCTATACATAGAAATGTCACTTAAAGAAAAGCCATTATCAATATTCTGAAATGTATTTTATAGATTTGTAATTAACTTTTAATTATAAACTAATTACTCTTTTATTATCACAGAGGATCTTGTGTTTTGATGGAAAAATCTATAAATGATGCCAAGGAGATAGTGTGGACATAACATGCTCTCCTATATCATCTTCTAGGTTTCCTTCACCACAGGAGCAGTGAGAATAGAGGAAGACAGTCCTGTGTTACCCCAGTAGCAAAGCTGGCAGCTTGAAGACCCTGGAGTTAAATCGCAGTGTGTTTAGCAAACATGAAAATGACTCCAGTGTACTCTCATATTTCCCTTCTAAGAGAAGTATTAGGTGATTGTTAAGATGAGAAAAATGGGCTTTCTTTCTAGACAGCAGCCTTGAGACGACTCACTGAGACAGGTGGCTTGTGTGCGAGCACACACACACGCATGCGTGAGAGAGAGGGAGAGAGATGGGCAGAAGGACCAACAGAACGTGCCCATGTGTGTTTGAGAATCTGCCAGTAAAAGAGAGAGAGATTAAAAAAAAACACTCATGTTTCCTTAGAAAATGAAATGGAAGTTTCAATAAAACAGAAGGCAATGTTATTGCTACTGAGGGAAGGATTCAATCATATTTGGTGGCTGCTTTCTGTTACTTGCATGCTACCTTACTAGATCTAATCTTACTACTCTACAAATATGCTTTCTTTTTTATAGTAAATAGTACCTTCATCCCCCTCTGTTCATTGGCCATAAATCTGGAAGTCACTTCTTGCTTCATTTAAGTCTAGCGGAAAGACAAAGTACCCAGCCAGGTCGTGTTTGACCCAAGAAAGCCAAAAGCCTTCACCTCCCATGGGTCTCACAGCAATGTATTGGAAACTCATTGCTGCAGGGGGATGGAGAGTCGGGGCCATATACCACACTATAAGTTTCCATGACAGCAGGATTTTCTAAAGTCTGTTCTGCCTACTGTCGTACACCCAATACTCAGTACAGTGACTTGTTCATATTAGGTGCTCAACAAACATTTTCAGAAAAAAAAGAATAAATGCACATGTCCCGATTTGGCAGTCTGATGTTCTCTGAGTTCCATTTTGCAAAAAAAAAACCACTTTACAAAAACAAAAATGTACTGTCCCCCATCCCCACACACACATATTATCTATCAGCTGCTATAAAATAGGAGTCATAATGAGGCCTTTGTTTGTCTAGGACTCACAATCATTTTTCTGCCTTTTGGCAGGAAAATATATGAAATCATAAGAAGAATGATTACCATAGTGATTTATTAAGAGAAACCACAGAAGGGAGCACCAAAAGAATCACATCTGAAGAAGAAACTTGCATGTCTTTCTCTGGATGATCATTATTTTCTCTCCACATAACCACAAGGTAACATTTCCTTGAATATTCAAAAGCCAAAAGCTTTTCATAACCACAAGGTAACATTTCCTTGAATATTCAAAAGCCAAAAGCTTTTGATGATGGGAACAGGATGTCCAGGACTTGAGCCACCTAGGGTTTTTATAACTTAAAGTTAAGTATTCTTAATAAACCATTGATTTTTCCATTCTTTCTATTTTTTCCATAAATTATGAAGCCATCAGCTACACATGTTTTAGATCCTCAAGGGAAACATGGCTGTGATTTCTGACAATGGCCTGAAGTCCGGTTTATTTTCCAGTCTAATCCCATGTCTGTCTTTTTTTCTCTATATTATTTGCTTTCATTTCTATAAGAACCGAATAGCAGAAGTTCCACCATTATGAGATAAAGGGTGGGAGCATTTTTGGGACCATAAAATGATGCTTCTATGAGACTGTTCATGATTATAACTGACAACTTTCCAAGTATATTATATAATAAGAGGTAGAATGAACACAGTTTATCGTGGGCCTAAACGAATGATCCTAACTTGCCTCTCTAATGCAAGTGAATGATATAATCCCTACTGAAGGTTTTGGTTTTTGTTGTTGTTGTTTTGTTGATGTTTTTTAAAAGTGCTGGATAAGCCAAGGATTTTACCAGGAGAACCATATTCAAACTTGACAAATTTACTACATCTCAGATTTATAGTTTTATAACTTTGAACTTCTCTGCATCTCTGAGTTGACTAAGTTGGCTTGCACAGATAAACTCATAAGAGATATTTTACCAGGATAATTCTACCTTTCTCTGTGTCTCTGATACCTGGACCTTTGTCCTTATCTTTCCCCTGTCGACAAGTCCACAAGAAGTCTAATTACAATCTGCTTGTTAAGTATGGAGTCAGATAAAAGGAGTGAGTCATCTAATTCAAATTGTTAATGGTACCAGGTTCTGAGGACTTTATGTCTCCTTTCTCTCACAACAGGGAATCAAGTAGGTCAGCTACTCTGGCCATACCTTGAAAAGCATTTGGATGTACATGGCCAACATTTGTTATTGTGACTCTCCTTCAATCTGTTTCTGTGGTTGTCAAAATTGCTCTGATTTTTATATTCTTTCTTTAGATAATCCACTTAATAGCTTTCTATTAGCTGCCTCTAGAGCAGGCTTTCTTTTTCTCTTAATCCTTATGTACTTCAGAGACAGGAATGGTATAACATTTTTTTTTCCTCATCAACATTTCTAAACCATTGCTTCTCCTCTCTCTCTCTCTCTCTCTCTCACACACACACACACACACTCCTACTCCTTTAAGATATGTCATACAGGTTCTACTTATAACACCTCCCCCTGCCATTATTCACTAAATTCCTAGACACCCCCAAGTGTACTGAAGAATCTGCTCCTGGATGCTAGTTTTGCTCTCAACTCCAGCCTTTTCACCTTTGCTGATGACATATTCATGGACAAATAAATCATTCAACATCCTGGCCTCTTTGAATATAACATCTTAATACACTTTCCTCTCACTACAATTCGACTACTCACTTCTATCCCATGCCATCTCCTCTCCCCAAACTGCCCTATTCTAAAACTTCAACTTCAAACATCCTTCTCTCTGACCACCACCCTTGTACATATATTGTCCAGTGCAACCAGCCCTAAGGCCATCAAGATCCCTGGCCAGCTGACAACCATACTTGCTTGCCGCTTCTTGCTGAGCCCGGATTCCATAGTTCCTTATTACCTTCACTTCCTTGCAAACAACTTCAATCCCCTGTCTCTTCTCTCCCTCCACTGTGTTCTTCTGGCAAAGTTATAACTCTGGTTAAACTTTTCATCCTCCTCTTTGTTCCTGCACTCAACTCAAACATCTGAACACTGCTGGAGAAAAATCACTTCCCTGAGGTAAAACCAGTCTCACTTAAATTCTTTCTCAAATCTGTAATTTCAATTTAATACTCCCCAGAAATTCTACTATGATTCTTTAATAGTATCACTTTCAGTTAACCAGAGGCAAGAATTTCACCCCTTCTCTTTTTTCAAACTTCCCACTAATCCTATTTTACCCTCATTCTCAGTTGAAAACCTTTCTTCACAATTCACTGAAGAATAGTAGCCATCAGGTGGGAACAGTGTCATATTCCTATCAACTCTTACATTCCCTGCTCCCTCCTTACTCTCCCTTCTCCCATGAAGGTCAAGTGAAGGTCAAGCTTGTATCCTTCATCTTCTCCAGAGTTATGTTTTTCCATTATATAGTCTTTCTCATGCATCAATATCTGTCCATCTTTTTGTTATTCTCATCAGCGTAAAGTGTTTTAGCTTCTCTCATCTAACACACAAATACCTTCAATAACCACATATTTCCTAATAGCTTCAGTTTCATTTATCTGGTTCCAATTAAAAGAGAATTTCCGGAAAGAGTTGTCTATATACAAATGGTGTCTCCACTTTCACATATTACATTCACTCCTTAGCCTATTATAATCTGCCTTCTGACCTAGATGTGCCTTCAGCTTGTCATCGTTACCAGTGATTTCCACATTGGCCAAAGTGGAAGTGGAAAAGACACTTCTTCCTCCCTATCCCCGTATCCTGCTCAAATCCTTAACATCATTTGAAACAGTTGCTTCTCCTGTCTCATCTAGCACTCTCCTCTCTGTTCTGCAGCCTTTCCACGCAACTGGTTGTCTCCTTCCCTCATTGGTCACTTTCTCCAGCTTCTATGGGTCCTGTTCCTCCTCTATCTGACATCTCAATGCTATAATTCCTCAGGGCTCTATTTTGGATTGTCTTCTTGCTCCATACATATTCTCCAGGTGTTTCACAAATCTTTTGGCTTTAAGTACCATAAGTATACTAATGATTTCCACATTTATCTCTCTGACCTAGGCTTGTTCCTTGAATGTCAAACTAATATACACATCCAATTTCCAATCTGACAACTTTACTTGGATAATTCCCAGACATCTAAAATATAAATGCACAAAATACAACTGCCAACCCCCTTATCAAAATTATTCCCTCGCTCCTCCCTCTTCTCCATCTCAATTGGAATTGCATTCTATCCACCCTTTTACTCAAGTACCCCATAATCCAATCTGTTTGCAAATGCTTTGTATTATATTTCCAAATATATTTTTCTTCTGCTTTAGTCCAAGCCTTCATCAGCTCTCACCTGGAACCCTCCAAAAGCCTGCAGACTGGTTTCACCACTTCCAGTCCTGTTCTTCTCAAACCGACATTCTATGCAAGCACAAGCATGACCTCTTTTAAACAGCTGATAGCATCAATTGCTTAAAACCTCTAGTTGCTTCCCATTGCCTAAAAATCAAATCAAATTACCTGCTGTTACCTACAAGAATTTTATGGGCTAGAACTTGCTATTTTTCCAAACATACCTCACCATTGGCTGTCACTTACATTCTAAACCCCATGGTCTTTTATCAGTTCCTGGAAATGCCAAGCTTGGGATCTGCCCTGTGCCTGGAACGCTCTCCAGCTTACCCTCATTCTTCACAAATTCTACTCTCCCTTTAATGCAGTCTCAGCTTCTCCGTCTGTGAGACCTTTCCCCATTCTCCTATCTAAAGCAGTCCTTACCCCTATATCTGCATACAGTTACTAAAAGCATGGTCTCATTTCCGTTGTGATATTTAACACAATTTGCAATTACTTTGATACACATTTGCAGTGTGTTCAGTCATGTTGGCCTGTTTCTCCCATTAGAATTTAAACATATGAAGGAAGAAACTTCGACTTATTCACCTTTGTTATTTCTCATGAGCATGTCTAGCAGGTGAAAGTTTTCAATTTCTTAAATGAATAAATACGTGACTAACTCTAAATAAGGAGTGGCAATATCCCTGCATTTTTACTACAATCACCATTTTTAAAGGAGGCATTTTTTTAAAGGAGGAACACAATGGAAAAAGTTATATAGAGGCTTTGGAGAGTTAGAACCCAGTCTCGCATTAGATGAGTCTACCAGATTCTCCAAAATGCTTTCTGTTTGTGTTTTCAGGAGAGAGGGAAAAGACATGGAAGGGCATGTTAAGGAAAGGGTGGAGAAAAATGCAAACTTCTTCAGAGCCTAGGCACTCTCAAGGGAGGCATACATTATCTAATTTAGGAAAACATTACCCACAGACACAGAGGATCTGCCTTTCCTCAAAAATCCCTTATTTCTGCCAATGATGACTTTGCTTCTCTCCTTCTTTGCTCTCCTTTTCTGTGTCTCTCCCAAGATAGTGGCTGCAGAAGAAACAATCAGAGGAAACAAAGTGGCTGAATTGTCTGGCTATGAGGAGAGAACTTGAAAGCAGCAGGTCAAGAGAATAGGGATTCAAAGGAAACAAATTCTAGATTGCTAAGCATTGGATTTCTTTCCGATTTATTCTGACTTTGCAGGAGGCAGCATGATGTAGAGGATTAGTATATTAATTTCATACTGTTGCTATAACAAATTTTCACAAACTTAGTGGCTTAAAGCAACACAAATTTATTTTCTCACAGCTTTGGAGGCCAAAAATCCAACCTGAGTCACACTGGACAAACATCAAGGTGTTGGTAGGTCTGACTCCTTTTGGAGGCTCTGGGAAGAATCCTTTCCTTGCACTTTTCAGCATCCAGAAGCTGCCTGCATTCCTCAGCTCAAGGCTGTATCACCTCAACCTTGCTTCATTCTTTATCTAACTCTGGTTCTCCTGCCTCCATATTATGGGGACCTCATGATTAAATTGAGCCCACCCAGTAATCCAGGGAAAATCTCCCCATCTAAAATTCCTCAACTGATTAACATCTGCAAAGTTCCTTTTTCCACAAGTTCCAGGAGTTAAGACCTGAATATACAGGGAAGCGGGGTAGAGGGATGAGGGGGAGAAGCACTATTCAGCCTACCACATCTGGGTTCCAACTTCAGTTTTGTCACTTATGAGATACCACTCTATGCCAGGCACTATGCCAAGCCCTTCACATGCACTCTTATTTAATCCTCACAAATCCCCTGAAATGTAGGTACCATCATCTCGGTACTTTATATATGAAGAAACTTCAATTTAGAAATGCAAAGTCACTTGGCCTTAGGTTGGTAACTCTGGCAAAGCAGAAATGTAAACCCACGTCTGCTTATCTCCAAAGCCCATGCTCCTGACTGCTGTGTTGAATGAGCTTCTGCATCTAAAGCCTCTAAAACAGGTCCTGACACATGGGAAATGCTCAGTAAAAGGTGAGCCATTATTATTTATATAGTAAGTGCTTTCACACATACTCTTTGACCTCAAAAAACTAAATGACCCCTCTGAGTTTTAAATTCTTCGATTATACATTACTTCTCCACTTGGCAGGCCCAATACAGTGCTAGCCAATGACCTAGGAGTTGAACTAGAAGCTACTGTGCCGTTTAAAGGACATGCTGAATAGGCTCAGGGCCCAACCCATAGAAGATGCCACTAGATGTTAGCTCCCATCTCTCTTTTCTTTTTTCAGATTGCGAATTCCTTGAGGTTTTGTCTGATTTGACCTTTCTTCCTCTCATTGCACTTTAGCACACAGCCATAACTATATATAATGTTTGCCAAATTGGATTGATTTCTATGTGCATTGTATCTAACCTATGGGAAGGCAAAGACTTTGAGTAGCTCTGTCCCAACAATGGGTTTTGGGCAGTAAAGTTATAGTCTGAAATGAAGTTGAAGGAACATGGCTTTCAAGCCACAATTGGATTCTAAAACTGGGGTGATACTTTTGTCACAGTGTCTAACTCTGATTTGCAACTTGTAGAAAGAGTATATATGTATGAGTGTCAGGGTAAGTGAGGGGGTGGAGGATGGAGAGTCATAGACAATCCCGTAGTGCTAGTGAAGAAATACTAAGGTAGGGTAAAGGATTCTCTAGAGCTTATCCATCGGGTAGCTTTGAGAATCATTTACGGATGGACCCACACATGCAAAGGAAACAGAGACTCCATAAAAGCATACCCACAAGCCATAACAAATGTTCCCCATTGTTTGGGGCAAGAGGTTTTTCATCAATATCCTATCATTTATTCCTTTACTCTTTTACCTCCTGATCTGCTTTGCCATCAATTCTTATTTTTTATTTCACTTCTTATCTTGCCATATCATATCATCCATTCTAGCTAATCCTCATGACAAAAACTAAAATATCATAAAGTTACATCTGGGTCTTCTTTCCTGTTTTTCAAAAAAAAAAAAAGTGTCTATGAAACAAACAACCTAAATCTTTGAAATAAATCTTTGCTCTAGAGCCCTGGTGAATCCCTTGCCAGAGCTGAGTTGGGCTAATGAGGTAGTAGCTCTATTGGAGCACCAGGGCTCCACTGATGGGCTACTCAATAATTTGGCACCACCTGCCAAGAACTCATTCAGGTCCTGCAAATTTAATCTGAACTCTTCATAATTTAAAGAACTGCTGGGAAAAAGGGTTAAGAGATAAGCAAAGAAAGTAGAGTCTCCTTTGAGCCACATTATCACTATTAATATTAAAACAGATTTTTTAAAAAAGAGTATTTTATTGGCAAGAAGAAGTTGAAATCTCTTAAAGTTGAGGAATATCTTCTCTGAGGATTAAATTGGATGGCAGTGTCTTCGTTTTAATATTATGGCCATCAATGTTAAACGACTAAATTCCTTAATGAAGCTTAAGAGAAACTAGGGTGTTTCCAAATGAAACTCCCAACATCCTGTCATTTTTTTTTTTCCTACTCTACTTTACAAATGAATTTCACATAAGTCTACATTTAGGGAAGTCATGCAACAACACAGAAAGATCACTAGAATTTGGGGTCAGAAATGTGGTTTTCAGTCTTTTTTTCTGCCAATAGCTATTTGTGTGATATTAGAAATAACACATAAACACTGTAGGTTCCTTTCCTTCTCTGTTAAAAGAGTGAGTTAAACTAGATAACTTTCAAGATGCCCTCAGACTCTAAATTATTAAAACTGTGAGGAGGCCAATTTGCTTTACAAAGGGATTCCTTAATATGTGTTCTTGAGGAGCCTCATTCTTCAGGATGTTAATGAATGTTCCATTAAAAATAAATGGTTCTGTAGTTCAAACAAATGTGGGAAAAACAGAGTTAAGCAAAATTAAGCAGATTGTTTACTGCAGGTCATTTCTAAGCCATTAATGTGTAAATGTGCCCCTGGGTTCATTCATTCCAGCAATAGCTATTTATGAAGAGCCCACCATGCACCAGATACTAAAGACACACTACTGGACAAAAACAGATGTGATCCTTGTCTTTACAGACCTTACAGTCTATTATTGTAAAAGGTAGACATTTATCCATAATCATACAAATAAACATAAAACTGTTATTATAGTACATGCTTTGGAGAGGTACATGGTTCTATAGAGTGTGCACAAGAGGAAGTTTCCATCCAGTGAGGACATGTCAGTGAGGACAAGGATAAATTTACCTGAGGAAGAAAGGGATGAGGTTCTAGGCAGAAGGAACATAGGAGAGATTGGGAAAAGGCTGATTTGACTGAAAACAGCTCTAAAAAGTGACATATAGAATGCAATGTTTCTCATATTATTTGCTCTTGAAACTTTTTTTTTTGGTGCCTCACATTCCCTGGAACAGACTGTATAAGACTGCTTTAGAGTAATCCAATACAGACTGGGTCAGTCTTGGATCCTTCCCAAGGCAATCTGCTTCTGGAATGCCAGTGGGTCCTACTGGATGTATCCATGGCATGGGCATAAAGTAGACCACTTTCCAACATGTTGTAGGAACTCTTAGCTTTATAAAGATGTAGAGAAGATGGCAAGATGATGGCTATATATGTGGCTATGGGAGAATTTCTTAGGAGATTGTGTATAATACCAGTGAAGATTTTGGCATGGTGAATATTTTTGGCCTAACAGGTACTCCACCTGAGGCACACCTTAGCAATTTCTGAAACTGTGAATGGAAATACAGGAGTGGGGAGGATATGAAAGAATAAAGAGAAAAGGCTGTTATTTCAAAGCTGATAGTTTTGTCCTTAAAAGGTTAAAAAATTAGGATTTTTGATAAAGACAAGATTCTTTTCCGAAATGGAGACAATTTCAATAAGGAAGAGCTAAATATATCCATGTATTATAAAACGTCATCAGCATTGCAGTGATATATTTACAAAGAGGACAGTTTGGGAATGATTTTAACTGCCGAACAAACAAGCAAACAAAAAAACACAGCAGCCATATGGCTTAAATAAATAGGGGTTCATTTTTCTCTCATCACGAGATGACTGGGGGTAAACAGCCGAAGATGTTGGTCTAGTGACCCACCACTGTTAAAACTAGTGTTTCTGTAATTTTCTTTCCTTTCTTTCATGGTCAGAAGATGATTGCCAATGATCCAGTTATCATATCTGTATTCAAGACAGAAATATAAAAGTTTTCCCAGAAATTTTTAGAAATTTCCCTTTGCATCTTTTTGACTCAAGTTAGGTCACATGCCTATCCCCACCTTTAACAGAGGGTGGGAAAGAGTAGACAGAATAGTTAAAATTGACTAGGACCAATCCTAATTTGTCACTAGAATCTACACCTAAGCAAATGGCTCCATAGCAAGGAAGAGAGGGGAGATGGATACTGGGCAGCCAAATAAGAGTTTTCTGTAAGCGAAGATTTTAAACAGTTTATTGTTGTTCATTCATCTGTTGTGTGTTTCCTTACTCTGATCCTGAAGAAATTGGAAGCTCAGACTCCAGGTTAAGGAGATATGATAGAATAATTCCTTCTGATTGGATGTAAACTGGCCTCTACAACACGGCAGTAGGGTGCAAGTTCCTAAACACTGCTTTCCAATGCCCCAGGAAGAGACTCTTCCAGAAGTACTTTATAGGGAGCTTATTAAAATGCACATCCCTTAGAGATTCTGATTCACTGGGTCTGTTTTTAATCTATTCTTATGACACAATTCCCAGATGCTAGTGCTACAGAGACAATTTGCAAAACCCTGCACTTGGAGAGGATTGCATCTGGTAATTATGAGAACCTTCAAATCTAGTATGGCCTGTAAGCTCCTTCTCCCTACTCCACACCCCCAACCATGTTGAATTATTTTTCTGTTGTCTCTAAGTCTTCAAGATAATCTTGTTAGAGTCTGGAATTTGCTGTGCTCAGTGAATAAACGGAAAGTCCTGAGCCAAAATGTGCAGAGGGGCAGCACAGGCATGAAGCGCTAGAGTTTGGGGGAAACTGTTCTAAGCCAGCAAGAGGGGCTTGCAGAGTAAGAGAGCAGCATTCTGCTGCTAGATGCTGGCTTAGGTGACAAGAACAGCCAGGATGCATTTGTGACCTGTGTATAAATCTTTCAGTGATTCTCAGAAAAACCTGCGGAGTAGAATCAGGTAAAAGACTAAACTCTGTGGATTAGCTAGTATGGAGACTCAGACTATTGCCAACTGGGCATTAAGGGATAATATGGCCCCTAAAGACTGGAGAATTCTGGACACCTATATTATAATAATGTTTACCCACCAAGAATGAAAAGAAAATGAAACATGCATTGAATGAGAGCCAATTATGTGAAACAAATCTTCACAGTTTAGGAGGGCAGGTATCACTGGCCCCATTTGTGTAGCTGAGCACCCGAGTTGTTGACTAAGTATTTATTGCCACAATGCTAGTAAATGGTAGAGACTGCTTTCCATATCCTATATTTTTCTCATGACAACATTTTACATCTCTACCTATATATCATCTTTTGTCAAATCAAAATGTGACACGAGTGGTAGCATCTAAAAATTAGCTCTTCACCACCTGTTGCTGTCCTTATTGAGATTTATTCAATTTGTGGTTGCTAATATCAAAAGTACACTTCCTGACCTCTTTTCCACTGTAGCCAAGCCAGCGATAGACATACTTTATAAGGATCCCGAGAGACTCTTCTGTTCTTAGTAAAGATGAGGGAAGGTAGGATATAATGCCCGAGGAAGTGGCTCTGGGACTTCAGTACCCAACAAGAGCTGCACAGATTACTGAACAGCTTCAGCTGACTTAACCATGGCACGGAACCTCCAGAGAACGATGGGATCATAGTCACACTGTCCCTGTAGAGGGAAGTGAATGACGCGAGTACTCTCCAGCTCTCAGAGCAAATGAGAGGGGAAAGGAAGCAAATGGTGTTTATTTACCTGGGAAGATGGGCTAGTTCGGCCCTGTGAATCCTCTTGGGTATCACTGCTATAGATATGTTTGTACACACATATGTGCTTTGGAGAATACCCAAGAATCCCAGAAAAAGTGGCTCAGACGCTCCTAGGCAGGACCAGTCCAGCCGTGAAAAGAACTATTAATGGCCCCTTTTAAGCTGCCTCATCTATTCACTAGCTCATTCATCTGTTTTCATTATTTAAATAAAAGTTGTATAAGTAGATACCAGCAACACTCATAGCAGGCCATATTATGCAGCAGTAACAAACTCAAATCTCAGTGGCTTCTAACAAAAAAAAAAGTGTTTTTCTTGCTTATGCTATGAAACCACTGCAGATTGGTAAGGCCCACTGGTCTTTGTCATCCTCACACAGGGACCAAAGCTGATCGAGACGTCACCATCTGGAATTTCATAGGTCAGCAGACTAAAAGGAAGGTGGAGAGTTGTGTCTGACTCTTAAATTTCATTTCACTCACATTTCATTAGCCAACCTAAATCACCTGGCCTCAAATAACTTCAAGGGGGTGGAAAAGTTCAATCCTCTATCACGCCCAGTAGGAGAGGGAAACAATATATCAGTGAAAAGTAGTAATGTCTGCCAGAAAAAAATGATATTCTATTACACAAATGCATCCATTTGTGTCTATTATAGTAATGTCCATTAATTTGATCCAATTCCCCACAAACTGGAAATGTTCTAAATGTTTGTCTAGTTACAAATTAACCCTTTATATAGGACCAGTTCAGGTTTTGAACCTAAAGCCAAACTTTGCAAAGGACTGCTCTGTAAGCCACTCACCCCAGAAATATTCTTGACCGCATCCAATATGCCACTTTTCTCTATCACCAGCCCCATCCATGGCTAACTTGAGCTGAGACACCACAGCCCTGTCAAAATGTTAAGTTCCTCTTTTTTATTATGAGTAATAGTCTAGGTTTTTGGGTTTTTTTTCATGCCGCTCATCTTAGAACTTCACCCCATCCTGAGCCATCCTCCCCCAATGGAGTTCGATGATACACTGAGGTTCAGGGACAGGCTGAGAGTGCTCATTTGACGATACTTGTTGATCGTTTTTAAAACTGGAAGTTTTCTTGTTTATCCCCACTTCAAAAACTTTAAAACCAAAGTAGATGTGTCACAATGATCTCATTTAAAGGACAGTTAGACTATTTCTTATCAGAGAGTAGGAAAGTAGTCTTCTCTTACCTTCAGTCAGAGTGAAGGGTTTGGATGGGGCTGGAGTTGCGGTGAATCAGGAGGTAGGGCTGAGCTTTGGAGTGATGGGTTTATCACTGCACACTTTACCTATATGTTGAGGAACATAAAGGAATATCTATGAAATCTACTGTGAAACACGGTTGGACTAAGAGACTCCTAACTCTAAGAAGTTCATGAGTTGATTCCAAGAAATTCATAAATTTCTGACATGAATGCAAGATTGTTTATATTTATGTATATTCTATTCTTCATAGCTTTCATAAAATTCTCAAATAGATCATGATTCATAAAATATCAAGAATCCTAGTATGAAAATAAATAAGATGCTCTCTTTATAAGTTTATAAGAAACTTATAAAGACCTACAGTTTCACATCACTAAAGGACAAAAGTATATACTACTGCTTTACGCTTTACATAAGAGATAAAAGTTTTTGCAAAGTTTGATATAAATCACTTATATTTAAACTAACACAAACCTATGATGGTACTTTTGTGGACTAAATAATATGTCAGTAAAATGACTGCAGTCTATTTACACATTTTATGTAAATTTAAATGTTGCAGAGAAATATGCAAGATAGTTCAGATGAATTGTCCTTCCTTGGCAGTGTCAAATTATATGTTAAAATTCAAAGAAAACAAACACATAATCACACTTACCCAGAGCTTTCATTTTTGTTCTCAAATTTATAACTCACAGAGATCAGGTCAATACCGACCTTGCATCACACTTCCCTCCTTCTTTGTCCATGTCATTCCCTATTTCACTCTCCTCCCAGAGTCCAGGACACTCTGACAATTTTCTCACCACATTTCTCAATGACATGGACATTAAGTATCTCTTAATACTCTTCCCTCAATGCTATTACATGTATAATATCATTCATAAATATAATTAATTTCTACCTGGTAGGAAATAGGAATGGGCAAGCCTAATTATATATTAACTATCTCTTTTCTTCTTCTCTTCACAGGACTAATATCTTACCCTAGATGCAATTTTTCATTTTCCTTTTGAAATTTAGACATAAGGATCATGGAATAGTAGAAGGAACATAAGATTTAAAGTCATGAGGCCTGAGTTTAATTCCTGGTTTCACTCTGTATCTGTTTCATATGACAAAGTCACTTATCTTCTCTGAACCTCAGTTTCTGTCTGTAAAATTGAAAAAAATAAAACCTAACTAATAATAAAAGACTACATGAACAGTTGCTGTGAGATTGAAGAAAATAATGAAAATGCTGAGGTACTAAATACATGTTACTTTATTCTGTTCATAGTCAAAAAAGTCATAGAATATTTCATATTAGGCTGGCTTCCGAGTATTTCCAGGTAGATCTAGAAACAAAACACCTAAAAATCCTATTTTCAGAATTTTCCTACAAATTATTTTAAAAGGGTTTTTGAATAACTAAGATATAGAACTAAACTAAGACAAAAGTCTTGATCATTTACATCCCACCTAATGTGCCTAGTAATAAGCATACATAAAAGAAATGTAATGTTTCCCAAATTGCATTAGGAAAAAAGTTATTTTTTCATCAGTTCATCAGTTATTTTAAATGACATAATGAAAAAATATGTTAAAGATCCCTAAAACCTTTTTTTTCCTCTAATGATGGGGAAATTAAAGAAGCCCTAAAAACTCTATATGATATCCATATGATATTGGCATTTCCCATGGCTCAACCTAATACATAAGCACATTATGCTTCTAATTTTGAAGTATGTATTTATTATTTCAAATGCTGTCAAATAATTTTTGACACTGAAAATAAGCTACTGTAAGCATTTTCCATAAGACCAAATCAATGGAGGCTGTGTCTTCTCCCATACCTTTTGATGTAATCTTTGCTCTCCACTTCCCTCCTTTATCTTATCCATGGTACCACATGCCTCTCCTCTTCCATATGCCACCTTCACCTTCTGAGACTCCAGCCTCTGGTTTAACAGTCTTTCTTGACCCCACATCTCTAGTCAGCCTTATCAAGGTTGGTGACCCTCTTTACTATCCTGATTTTGTAGTTACTTAACTTCACCAACTTTAACAACCTCATACACATTCCATTTCTGAAATCAACACAATGGACTCCATTATCACAAAAAATTGCTTCGTGACAGGGTTTCAAAGTCTGAAATGCACCCCTCTGCTCCATTCCCTTATTCCCAGTTCCTACTGGATCTGCCCCTTGCTCCCTTCATGTTCAGTGTTCCTCCAAATAAGCTCATCAGGCACCACAAGTAGCTTTGTTTAAAACCTGATGCAAATTGAACCTTGATTGGCCATATCAACAACTGTCTCACCAACGATCAAGAATCCTCTATCTCGGCGGGCCGCGGTGGCTCAGCGGGCAAAGTGCTTGCCTGCTATGCCGGAGGACCTCGGTTCGATTCCCGGCCCCAGCCCATGTAACAAAAAAACGGAGAAACAGAATACAATAAAACAAGAAAATGTTTAAAAAATGTTTCCCTTTCTTCCTTCCTTCCTTCCTTCTATCCTTCCTTCCTTCTCTCTGTCTTTCCTTTAAAAAAAAAAAAAAGAATCCTCTATCTCTTGATTGATGCTCTATTACCAACACTGGGGCATTTCTACCATCTACTTTTCCACATTCCGTTTTCAGGCAGCTGAGAATTTCTGTTGAATCCATGTTGATTTGGCCCAATGCAAAATCATACCACATTATTTCAACAGGTTCCCTAAACATAAGCAAGCATTCTGTCCTTTCAATTCTCTCTTCAATTCCCTTTGATTCAGAATTTTTCCAAATTGGTATTCCAAACAATGTTACTCTGAAGGCATTAGATGCTCAAGTGAGTTTTGGAATCTCTAGGTTTATACAGAATTAAGTGAGTGACTTCAGTGAAGTCTTTCATCGAGCTTTATTTTGCCAGTGCATATCATGAATCTCCAGGAGAAAGTCCTAGTAAGCTGCATTTTCCAAATTTTTTCCCCTCATAGAAACCTCATTTTGAAGCAAAAATCCTTTACAGAACATCATTTTAGGAAATGTTCCATGCTCTAAACTCTTTTATTTTTTAACTAAAAGTAAAAATAACACAAAAAATATTTCTCTTCTACTTTAAAAAGTCTTTCTTAAAAACCACTTTCTTATATACCACTGCCTATAATTTGTTTTACTGGAATTGTTTTTTGTTCAGCCCTTTTTTATTATAAAACATGTTTTCTTTTCATGAATACATCTTCTACTTTAATAGAAACCACTTTTAATACTTTTTTCCACCAAAGGACGTGTCATATTTTTCTGAATATGAATGATGCCTACACTTTTATTCCTGTTTGAATAATACCGAATACTAGCTTCAAAATCCAGAATGTTTTTACATTCTTTCATTTTCTTCTAGCTTCCTGCATTATAGTGAAATGTCTGAAGCTTGCTCACCCTTCTTCCTTTCTTCCCCTCCCTTTCTTTTTCTCTTTCTTTTGGTGGGTCCCTCTGAAAGCATGCTGACTTTTTTCTTCATTTATTGCTCTGAAAAGAAATCGTGTGCATGCGTATGTACGTAAAAAGTAAGACTATATATATATATATTCCTTCTTGGTAAGCCACTTCTTGGTGAGCCATTTTCATTTGAAGACTTGGGAGCCTCTTCAGACCAGGGAAAAGTTCTTATATTTCTTCTTCTCCATCTTCTTTCATCTCTCCTTCTGGGTCAAAATTTATTGGACAGATGTTAAATCTCACAATATTTCTTACAATCCCTCAAAATTTCTGCCCCTTTACAAAATTTAGTTTGATATTATGGTGACTTCTGTTTCTTCATGATCCAACTCACTATGTGTGGATTTTTTTCTGAATGTTTCTTTTTAATAATATTTTTCTTATTTCTTGGATGGTGAATTTTTCTCGTCTTCCCAAGTATATTAATGATAGTTTGTTGGAGGGCTCTTTTTCCTGTTTCCTTCATTATCTCTATTTTCTTATAGCTTTTTTGTTTTGCTATTTTTATCTTGGTCTGTGTTATTCATGTTAGATGTTGCCGCAAAAGTCTGGTGATTCTTAGTCCCTGTTTGTATCTAAGAGTGGGCCACTAGCAATCTCAGCAAATGTCACTAAAGAATGTTAAGCTACTAAGTAGACTTCAAGAGACTTCTTCAGTTTTCAGTATCTGTACATTTTTTCCCTAGGACCAGTCTATTTCCCCAGAAAGAAATTCTCCAATCTCCGACCTGGATATGGTGGTGGGGCAGGAGGGTGAAAGGACAGGAAGGGTGAGGGAGGGAGGATGGAGATGAGGAATAAGCCAAGCCAGATGGCCAGCATTTTGGCATTTCTCTGGGTTGGAGAAATTTCTCTGGGTCACTTTCTCTTAAGATAAATTCCTCTGTGTTTTGTCTGGTTAAGAAAGAACTTAAGAACAGAAAAGTGAATTTAGAGTTCTGATCACTCCTTATATAGCTTTTTTTTTTTTTTTTAACATGGGCAGGCACCAGGAATCAAACCTGGGTCTCTGGCATGGCAGGCAAGAACTCTGCCAGTAAGCCACTGTTGCCCACCCTACTTATATCGACTTTTAACCAACTATTTTTCAGCCCTGCTGCTCACTCTAGCCTTCAGAGATTTCTGATGATCATTCTTTCTGTATATTCTGGGGCACAGAATGACTTCCTTCTTGTTCCCTTTCCACTATGCAGGTCCTTCCGTAGCAGGCCCAAGTTTTGGTTTTCTCTATTTTGTTCAACTGGTTGCCACTGGCCCATCTGCTTTCCAGACCCATAACTTTGTTGGCACCTCTTTTCTGTTGGCATCTTCTTTGCTGTTTCCTTTGTCTTTATGGGTTTTTTTACTTTTTAAAAATTCTGTTTGAGTCATTTTGAGAGTCTTTCAGGAGAAAGCAGTGATAAATGCCTGTGTTCATTAATTTCTCCTAGTTGAACTGGAACCACAGACACAACTTTTTCCTATTTCTAGAATTTCCCTTGGTCAGTGTGGGGATTTGAAACTGTATTTACCCCAGAAAAGTGTGTTTATAAAGTTAATCATTCCTATGGGTGTAGACCCATTGTAATTGGGATCTTTTGGTGAGGCTATTTATGCTTATTCAGGGTGGATCTTAAGCCTCTTACCAGAGGCTTTCATAAGAGAATGAAATTCAGCCAGAGAAAGAAAGCTATCAAAGCAAGAAGCTGAAAACAATGAAATTCAGAAGAGAAGGGAGAGATCAGCAGAACTGCCCTATGCTTTGCCATGTGACAGAGGAATCCAGGATCACTGGCAGCCAATCTTCAGAAAGAAAGCATCATCTTGATGCCTTGATTTGGACATTTTCATGACCTCAAAACTGTAAGCTTGTAAGCTAATGAATTCCCATTGTTAAAGCCAATGTATTTCATGTATCTGCTTTGAGCAACTTAGCAAACTAAAACAGTCAGGAAGTATTCAGTGTTAATGCCATTTCATAGGTTTCTTATGGCCTATCTCAGATCTTAAATTTCATTGGCTTTCTAGTTCTTCAGAGGTATAGGATTTTAGAGATGGGAGGGACCTTAAAAAAGCCAAATGCTTTTGTAAGCATTTTAAATGCTCTCTGTACTGACCTAACTACATAGGGTTACCTGTATTTAAAAACAGTATCTGTCATAAATATATCTCTCTTTAGGAGTCATACTGAACTCCTTCCTTTCCCTCACAACCCACATCCAAAATCTGTCCAGTCCTATCCCTTCTAATTCATCAATGTCCCCTGAATGCATCCCAGTCTTACCATCTCCACCTCTACCATCCTTCCTTCCCGCTTCTTCACCTAGAAAACTGATATCCATCTTTCAAAACCCAATTTACAAAGTCCTCTCTTGATAAAATCTTCCCTGACCACTCCCTCCTTTTTCTCCCATGGCATTCCCACCCCCGTCTCTCACCCCCGCCCCCCACAACTCTGGTGACATTTATCACATATTACATGAATATCTGTGTGTGTGCCATGCCCTTTCCCATTAACACCACGGTTTCCCCCAAGGATGGAAGGACACCACACCCCCAGCAGTGGCGGATTTAAGGGTCAGACTCTGGGGAAGCGCTCAGTGAAAGTGTAGTGAGTGTCTGATAAAGAATATCCGTGGCATGACAAGTAAAAAATGTAATATTTGTTAGTAAGAAGATAAAATAGTAACATGGAGAAATAATTTCAAAGAACCACCCTCAAGCAACCCTTGCAGCTGGTTGCATAGTTCTAGATAAATATACCTATCTAATTATCTATCTATCTCTGTCTATATCTAGTTATACAGAGTTTATTATTTTAATCCCTTTTATTCATATTGAAAGCAACATGAGTACAATTCAGATAATTTGGGCTGCCAATTCCATGAATTTGTTGCTAAATCCAACTTCAGAAGACAATTTTATGCAGATGAAGAAAAAGGAAATTAGGATTAAGGAAAAAGTTCTAGGTGATGGAGTTTTGGTGTGATTAGATGTTAGTAGTCTTTAACCTGCCCCTTTTGAATCAAGACAGCATCAGTGCAAAGCCTGAATCATGTTTTGCAGCAAGTATAATGCTCTCCCTAGGATTTTTCTACATTCCCTGATGTAGAGAAGGGATGCTTATTTAAATTGTGGATTCCTACATGTCCATCCTTACTAAATCAAAATCTGTGAACAAGAGCCAGGGATACACATCCTTTAACAGCCCCCCAAGAGGTCCTTATACAAAATACAATTGGGATACCACTACTTTAGTTGCCTAAGTAAAACCATTCCAGTAAGCCCCAGATACATTAAATCAGATGGCAGGATGTTTTTAAGCATATCAAGACTGAGAACTACTGATTCACTATTAAAGCGTCCTTCAGATGTACCTTTATATCTCAAACTTGCCGAGGTACACAGATCATCTGCTCTTTTAGCAGCAAAAGAGTGGACAGATCCACTCTACTTAGATGGAAGTTGTGATTTCTAAATATCATTTTCTCTGTCTCTTTCCTTTTGGTTCTTATCATATGCAATTTTTTAGAGCTTTTCTCAGGACTCATTTCCCTCACTGCACACAGAGCTACAAAACTTCTACCACCACTTTACCAATTTCCTTCTCCTTTCACCGATGAGTGGCAGAGTTTGCATCACCAATGTTTTATGAGGTTTGCACGGCTAAAGCCCACATCAAGTGGGTCTGACTCATGACCACCAGATCCCCTTAGCAATTGAGACCAGAAAGGAGGGGCAGAATCACAAAATAACCCACACCAAGCAACTGTGTGAGCTTGTTTCCAGTGGAAGGTAATGCTCTCCTTAGGCAGCTAGATATTAGTAGTCATAAAGGACAGATAGGTGCTGACAAAGGAATTCTTTTTTTTTTTTTCTTAACACGGGCAGGCAATGGGAAACAAACATGGGTCTCCAGCATGGCAGGCAAGAAATCGGCCACTGAGCCACCATTGCCTGCCCAGGAATTATTTTTTTATTATTATTAACTCCTCTGGGCCAAACACTTCAGTAGCATCATATTTAAGACAAATCAAAGGGACTGGAAGCATTTCTTAAATTTGTGCTGCATTTTTTGAGGTAGGTTGTTTTGTTGATGATGCTGCTGCTTTTGATTTTTAGCTCGATTATTTTTTCCTTCTTTCCTTGAACTATATGAGAGCTTTTTAAACTGAAAATTGAGCTCATTTCCAAGGGCAATAAGTGGTGTTCCATACAGCAAGAGTCATCAGAGCTATCACAAAGAAGTCACCCTACAAACTTTATCCTGATCTCAGTCCCTCTCCTCCCTGAGCTGGTCAAGCAAATCATGGAGCAGGATGAAAAGCTAAGAAAGGGTTCCACCTATTAGCATTGTTTTGCACAGGTTTAGCAGGGTGTGCAGAAAGGGCTAAGAGATTGGAGATAAAGACACTGAGATATAGATAGGTAAATTTCCAAACTTCCCAATGTCACCAAAACAGTTAATAACACATTCTGAACCTGAATTCAAGAACCCTAGTTCCCTATGAAGCATCATTTCCATTTGATTGTCTATAGGCTTATTGCTCCGAAATTTTTCTCTCCAGGCTCTTCTATGCTCCAGAAGCAAATATCTGTTTACCTGCTAAATATCTGGGCTATTATGCAGAAACCCCATTCTCAATATGCTACAAACCAAATTTAAGGTCATTTCCCTCAACTGTCATTTTCTCTCCTGAGTTTTCTATTCCATCTAATGGCATTAGTTATCAAGTTATTCTCAAAATTTACAGCTCTCTGAATTTTCCTTGAATTCTCTTTCTCCATCATTCTCTGCTTTCAATAAATGCCTAATTGATCAATTTGATCTCTTGAAGTATTTTGAAATCTACTCTATTACTATACTCCCATCCCTCCCCTTCCCATCTTTTACCTCAATTATAATAGCCCTTGCATCTTAACAGGTCTCCCTGTCTTCAACCAATTCCTCTAAGCCTCTCTCTACTCCAATGATCAAGAATGGGTTTGGACATCTGTCCCACACTGGAATCATTCTGCTCTTTGGGCCAGATCCACACTTTGATTCCTTTAATGTTAAAGAGATAATAACTTCAGCACATCAAGAAATAGAAACCAGTCAACAGATTTGCCCATCTTCTTTCATTGCTTATAAATGTAATGCCCAAATTATTAGGAGAATTAGGAATTCTCCAAATTTCTTTCAGCCTTTTGCCTAAAGGTCAAAACCTTCAAGCATCCATATTTCCCCGAATACTGCAAACTTTCAAGTGACAAAGATGGGATATAGTGTTTGTGCTGGTTTAAAACTGTTGTGTAGCCCAGAATAGCCAAGTTCCTTAATCTTCATTCAATATTGCTGAGTGGGATCTTTTTTATTGTCCTTGGAGATGTGTCTCCACTCATTCAAGGTGGGGTTGATTACTGGAGACCTTTAAAAGGGAACCATTTTGGAAAAAGCTTCAGAGCCAACAGATTCCACATAGCCAGAGATCTTTGGAGACACAGAAGGAAAACAACCCCAGGAAATCCTTGTGAAATGAGAAACCATGAGAGAAAGCTAGCAGATATTGCCATGTACCTTCTCAGCTAGCCTTCCAGACCCATCAGCCTTTCCTGAATCAACGTATCTTTTCCTGGATGCCTTAGTTTGGACATTTTTATAGCCTTAGACCTGTAAACTTGCAACTTAATAAATTCCCCTTTTAAGAGCCATTCCATTTCTGGTATATTGCATTCCAGCAGCTTTAACAAACCAAAACAGAGCTTATGACCAGAACAAATCCTCACAGTTAAATCTCATTGGCCCTTTAACAAAAGACCAGAATCTCAGAAGAAGAAGAGAATTTGCATATGTTGTTATTTTTCCTGGGGTAAATTTGCAGATATCTTACATGAAAAACATACAATTTGGCATATCTCACTTAGGAAAAATACTATCAGTGTAATAATATCCTCTACTATTATAAGAAGGAAAATTGTTATATAATAGGGCAATATAAGATTTAAGCCCCTATATAGAGATTTCCCCACAATTCTTCCAAAACATATGCCTCTAAAACAAAATGCTAATACAAAACAAGGAAACTTCACAGTCATTGCCAAAATACTTTGGACTCATCTTTCACTTTTCCTTATTAAAATTTATTGTAACACCCTTTTCACTCTGGTATACCAGCTAATGGCAAAATACACGATGTATTTTACAACTCCATTCCTCTGTAAAGTCTGTCCCCTCCTGTCAATTTCCTGTCCCATCACAACACATAGGTTTCTTAGTTTTTTTTTTTTTTTGAAGTTCCAGACCCTCTGTCATCTTCCATCTTCTTGAACATCTATTCCCCCAATAGATGTCCTACCACTACTCCCCCAAATTCAATCCTTCCTCTATGTTCCAGGGGCAGTTTGTCCATACCAGTAGTTTAATACTGGGCATTTTGCATCAAAGTTGTCTATAATAGACTGGGAGCTCCTTGGGGGCAGCTCTTCACTTTTGTGTATATACACATAGCAGACATGAGACAGCTGGTAAGTATTTATGGAATTGAATTGTATTATAAATCATCTTTTGTTTCTCAGTTGCCATGGCTTGAGTAATATTAGCAAACTCAGATCTGGAAGGTTTCTGTAATATAGGTATATTTCATAATGTCTCTAGAAGGCTTACAATATGTAAAGGCTAAATAAGATTAAGAAAGTCAAGGGAATTTGTGAATAGTGAGCAGAAAAAAGAGCATAGTTATTATCAGAATTACCCTGAACCTATGACCAATATACATATATATTAATTTAAACAGTAGAGAGACCCAACATTCACTGACATTGGATCAATACAGTCTGGAGAATGATGACCATCCTATCTAAACTTTAAAGAGCAAATCTCTTCCTTCCTCAATAAATGTTTGAAAAGGCTACCCAAAAGGAGGAGAAAGGTAGGGGAAAAAAAGAAAAAAGATGTGCAGTTAGAGACAGTGAAAACCAGCTGAGAAGAAAAGGACGTAAGAAAAGAAGAAAACAATTGAGAAAGAAGAAAGTGACAGGAAGAGTTAAAGACAGGATGGGGTAAGAGTAAAAAGGAAGAAAATTAATTTTTCCATCGGGTATTTGCTCTGTGCAGTAAGGCATTGTGTTTCTCTATCTGTGTAAAGAAATGAAAAGGGTTGGGGCAGAGTTCACTGAGTTAGGAATCCATTGGATTCATACAGGCAGTGTTTTCCCCAGGTGTACTCTTCAGGTGAGTCTCCTAGATGGGATCTTCAGGAATGCTATGTTTACACAATGTCCCTAATGAGATCTCATAGTGCCTACTAAAGGAGAGGAAGCTTAAATGCAGTGAGAAGGATTTATGAGTAACGTAAGCAAAATATGCTTCCTTTTGCTGGGACTGTCTCAGCAGATTTGTCTCTTGCTATCTTCAGGCAGGAGTTTCCTAAGGGAGTCTCTGGAGAGCACTTTTGGAAAGGGATCAGCCATACATCTTTCCTAGGGAACCATTCACTCTGACACAGCCCTAATTTGGATTGGGAAAAAGTTGTCTTTTAAAAATACAGTCTTAAAAAATAAGTTCATAAAAATACAGTCTTTTTGATAAGGCCCAAGAAGGGGAAATAGATACATATATGTCAAACTGAATAGAATACTTTGTCTCTCTCGAAGTACCCCTTCGAGAGACATAATGTTTCACGTGTCCTCTGTGAGAAAAGGACTCATGCTGTGCCACCGGTGACCCTTTGCCCTGCATGCTCATTCCCACAGCAGGGCTGCTGTTCTCGCTCTGCACCTGGGCCAGCCTGAGACCTGCTTAGATAACCTTCTGCCCGGGCGATTTGCCTCGTGTAGATTCGACTTTCACAGATGGACAGTTTTTCCTCTTTGAGATGACCTCCTCTACTTCAGACTCTGGCTACTTGAACTCAACATATGTTGAACAGAAATGGAGGATTTTGGTGTTAGATAATATGGGAGAGGAAAATGGGTGGGAAATGAGCCAAAGATCTACAGATAGTTAATAAGCACTGAGAAATGGTAAATTCATTTAATTACAGAAACTTCTGTTTTTAAATTCTTAATTGTATATTGGCCCCATGAGACACCTGAGCCTCAGAAAGGGAAATAATAACAGCTGGCATTCATTGAGTGTTTATTGCATGCCAGGTAATAAGTGTTTTAGGTGCATCTTCTCATTTAATCCTCATAACAAACTAAGGATATTACAATCCCCTTTTTACCAATGAAGAAACTGAGGCTTAGAGAGGTTAAGTAACTTGCGTAAGGTTACAGAACTAATACATGGCACATCCAATACTTAAATCCAGATCTTCCTAATCACTACACTGAGCTAGCTTAAGGAGCAACTATCAGAAACAAAAATTGTTTTTAAAGGTCTTAGATTCTCCTTTCCTATACCTGAGCAGCAACACTTCCCTAAGATTCTCAAACATCTTAGGATATATACCTTGTATACTCCACTATTTTTTAGGGCAGTCTCATAGGCACCTCCTTTCATTCTCCCAACAAATTTATGGTATAATTAGAGAAGGTTCTTAACTTATTTTATAATTAGGGCAACGTAAGTTTTATTTGGTGAATATCTCAGCCAGATGCCACAACTGTTGCTGGCACATAGTCAGCAGCAATAAACATTGGTGTAACTAATGAAAGAGAGCTGAGGAAAGCCAACCAAGCCATGGCTCTCTTGGGTCTTCCTGAAGTCAATGGAAACCACTGAAGGATTAAACAAGGAGAAAGGATAAGGGCAGAGTAATGTGAGACCTATAAGGAATCTGTTGTAGTTATCCAGGAAAGAGTTAGGACTAAAATAAGATATTGTTATGAGAATGGAAATAATTAAATGGATTTGAGTGAGTGTAAAGAATTGGAAATGCTAGAACTTGGTTAACTAGGAGTCCAGGTTTTTGGCAGAAAATGTGGGTGGATGGCTCCTTCCCTATATACTTTAATAAGTTTTTTTGGTCAAATCTTTCATTGCAGCAGTCATCTCAGGTAACTGAGTTGCTCTTTTGCAAGTCCATCTTTCCCATTAGACTATAATGTCCTTGAAGGTAGGGAACTTGTTAAACTCATTACCTGATGCCTAATGCTAAATGTTTGTTGCAAGATGGGTGATACTGAAAGACTAAACTAGACATGACTTGGCCTCAGGCTGAATGAATGTCAATACATTCCTTTATTATTCCCTCAGGCCACTGTTCCTGTACCAATTTAAGACATTTACAAGAATGGTTAGGCTCTGCTGGAAGGGAATTATTATTATTTGCCACATAGACCAGCATGGGCTTGGAGGCCCAAGGCCTAAATAAGATCAGCCTGTGGACAAATAGCAACCTTAACTTGAATTGAGAATACAAGGCCTCTGGTACTGGTACTGTACTTCCCCAAGCACCTGAGGCATGGTGCCTTCAGATGTATCACTGATATGACAAAATTAATAAGGAGAGTTCTGGGAAAGAGCTGCAAATAGGTAAGAATGATAGGAGCCTAACAGATTTTTTTCCTGATCCTTCTATAAAGCAAAATGAACCAGCCTCTATCCATTCATTGTCCTGAGTAGAACAAAGGCTATATCTATATTAAATACATACATGAATACATAAAAAATGTGTCTGTCTACCAAGCCGAATAAAGAAATTAGCAAATTTGGTTTTCCTAATTCTGTTAAGGTTGAATTTCCTTATGTGTTTTTAAACAAGGTCACATCTCCTTAAACAGAAAAAAAAAGAGGTGAATTTGCTTTGAAAATTTAAAGCTTAATATTGTCTTACTCAGGGTATATATTTTACACAGCCTTTATTCTTCACAAGCAAACTGCAGCTCAACAGATCAGAGAAATTGCTTCTGTTATGTGGGGACTTCAATTTCAACAGTGCAATGGGAAATAATCATTTTCCCCTGCCCATTGAACATATTTACTGAGCCAGGCAAGACACCAACCAGTGGCTGCAGCCCAGGTCCAGCCCGACGGCAGAGAGAAGTCCACAGATTAGATATGAATAACCTAATAACTATTCTTTTCTCCCGCCACTGCCTCTCACTTCCTCCTTTTAATCCATTTTACTGCAAGCAAATATTTATTCACTTAACTCTTCTGTATCAAGGCTATTGACACAAAGAGCCCAAATTTCTTTGTAGGGATTGCCTACATTTTTTTGGCAAAAGCCCCCTCACTCAGAAAGGGGAAACAATCTTTATTCTAGGCAACCCTTCAGGCTTACATTAACTGCCTACTTCTAAGCATGTTATTTTAATTTTATTTAATAAAATAAAACATAAATCCATAAGTATGACATTCAGCCTCAGCTAAAATACTATCACTGACAGGTGCACAACTACTCAATATTATTTAAGATCTCTGGTAGAAGTTCAATGCACAGACTTTTGTTTAGATAGGGCTGGGCTCAAATTCAGCTCCCACAGTCACAGTGCCAGTGACCTAAGGAAAGTAGCCTGACCTCCCAGAGCCTCAATGTTATTTATAAAACCAGATGGATAATAAGTTAATAGGGTAATTATAAAAATATTATTTAGTGAATTGTAAAAATTATACCATAATAATACAAGGTGTTAATAATAGGGTATTATATGGGAACTCTGTATTTTAAGTATTTCATGTGTGACTTTTCTGTAAACCTACAATTTCTCTATTAAGAAAATGAATAGATAAAAATTGCTGTCGTGTGTGTGTGTGTGTGTGTGTGTGGTATATTTGGGACAATAATTTGCCCATATTATGTATACAGTCATCGGTAGCTGATATTATCGTCATTATCATTATTAAATCAGGATCCTTTATTTGCATAGGAGCTCTGTTATCCTCTGCTAATGATTCCTCTCCCACCAGCAAGGGTAGGTTTTTCACCGTGATGTCTTCTTTTAGCTTTCACCCTCTCCCAGCCACCTAGGGCACTCAAAGGAAGCGAAGCAGAGAAGAGTCAATGTCTCCGTCCACAGACCGCTAGGATTACTGCCTTCTTAGGAAAGCCTAAACTGATTACCTTTGCATACAACTCAGCCACCTCTAAGTGGAAATAGCTCATTCCACAACAGGATTGCAGAGTAAGGTTTCCTCTTCTCATTCTCTGCTGAAACCGATTGAAACTATGTATGAAATTATCTGGCTCCCCTAAAATCTGCTTCTTCAGCTTTTCATCTCCCGGATATAGCACAGAGCCTGGCATGGGGTAGGTACTCAGCAAATGAATTGTAAATTTACTCACCCATGTATTGTAAATTCAATTAATTAATTAAATGTCTTTTCCTAGGCTCCAAGAAAGACACCCTCCTACATTAGGAAATTGGGGGATTAATTTATAGAAAAAAGGTATGAAAACTGGGTAAGTATTTCAAAGGTGTCTACTACAATATTTTACCCAGAGTTTCCCAAAGGACCCATCTCACTCTATTTTCCTACTTCTACGGCAGTATTGGCACTCTGATTCTGTTCTTTCATCAATAAGGCTTTTAAGGTTGGCATATTGGAAGTTATTTACACCCAGAGCCTATACTGACAATTTGGTTACGTCGCCACTGGGTGACAGTTGATTTATGGCCATATGGTCTGAAAAACCTCACTCCCCACATATATGATTAACCAAATCACAAAAAAATAAAACACATGTGTAACATACTTTTGAATAAATTTAGGGCATATCTTTAAACTTTAAGACAGGTAAAACATCAAAATTGCCTTCTATTATTTTATATTAATTTAACAAGCACATTAAGTACTTGATGTTCAGGGTCACATTTCAACTTGGCCAGGTAATGGTGCCCAGTTGTTTGGTCAAGCAAGCTCTGGCCTGTTAACATGAGGACATTTTGTGGGCTTAAATAATCAGTAAATTGACTGCATCTATGACTGATCACATCTACAATCAACTGAGGAGATTGCCTTCAGCAATGAGAGATGTTTCATCCAATCAGTTGAAGGCTTTAGAGGAGAAGTGATGAATTTTCATCTCTATTTAAGCTGGCCAGCTCTCTTGGGGGAATTTGTTAAAAACCTTCACTGGAGTTCCCAGTTTGCAACCTGCCCTATGGGATTTGGACTCATGCATCTCCACAGTTGTTTGAGGCAATTTTATAAAATCTCCTAATATTTATAGACAACTCCTTTTGGTTCTGTTTCCCTAAAGAACCCCGATTAATACAAGCACATATCATTTAAGGAGCACTCATGACAAATGGCAGCAAAGAGAATCGATATATTTGTGAAACTACCTGAACCAGTATTTTAGAGTTCTTCACTATCAGTTCCTTTCCTGTAAATTTGGAACATATAACCTGTGTTTCAATGATGTGAAAGTCCTTTTAATTTGTGAAGTGATACACAAGTGTTAGTCATTAGTATTATTCCTACAATCTACTCTAAAGCAAGGCAGAGGGACCTCAAGAGACATCTTATCAGGAAGAAAGCTTTATATGCTAGTCACTGTGGTCTGAAAGGGCACATGAAAAGACATTCAGCTTACACAACACTGGGCATGAAACATGAAAAAGTTAAACAAAAAAAGAGCACTCAAACATAATGGACTGTTAGAACCAGAGAAGGAGAGACTGTCTAATGATAAATATCCACAAAAAGTCAGAAAGTGTCACAGCATCCTCATTTCTTCCCAGAGTATGGAAGCAATTTTCAGTCTGGACTTTAATTAGGGAGTGATTCTTCCCTGCAAAAGGAGTTTAAATGACCCCATCTTCGTCATGGTATGTGGGAAAAGGATGTCTTCACATCCAGGGGGAGTATCATGAGGAAGACAACAGCAGCCTTACTGGCACCTTCTTTACAATGTGTATTTTCCTTTGGATATTCTATACATTAAAGACACAAAATAAATATAAAAATGTTGCTAAGACAGTGTCACACTCTGGGAGATGACAATTCTGATGTAGTTATTCCTAGTTCAAAACGAAAAGCAGAACTTCTGTTTTTGACTGTACTGAATAACTGGTACCAGCCTTGCCCCCTCTCTCCTCATCAGAAGCTAAAAACTGAGCAAAGTAAATGAAACAACAATTTTAAAAAGCCTAGCCTAGGATCATGGTCCCTGAGTGAACAGAAACAAGAAGAACCAATACCTTGGCCTTCTTTTTTGGAGGCACTTTCCAGACAGAAAAGGATGAGTGCAGGATAACCCAAGTAGAGAACAACCACCTTACTAAGTTGGGGAGAGATCAGATATGGTAAAGGCTGAGGGAGCTGAAATTTTGGGAGTAGAATACTAGAGAGTAGGGAGATATACAGAATGAACTCCAGAAACCCTTTAGAGTAGGGAGCTAAACAGATAAAGGGTGTCCTTATGTCTGTGGCTGAATAGTAAGCTATGCATATATAGGGTGAAACTCTATAGATCAGTAAAGAACTACTTTGGTCAGGAACTCAAATCTGAACAATTCCAAGGGTTCATATAAGATTAGAGTATGTGTGCATGTGTGTGTGTGAGAGAGAGAGGGGAGAGAGAGAGAGAGGGAGAGAAAGAAACACGCACGAGAATGCACACCCAGAATCAAGTATATAACATCCTAAAGCATATTAGTGTGTAACCAGAAAGGCAAAGCATCCAGAAAAGTATCAATGGAATCTAAGCCCAAAGAGAAGAAATTTAGATCAAAAGATAATCTATTCTTTTTAAGCTAGAACTTTATTGTAGTTCATCTATGTATTGTAAAGCATGGGGTCAGTGATTCCCCTTTCCATGGCTTCATAAAATCCTGTATTACAAAATCAGTGGGCTATAGTTATCAATATGGCTAAATTATGTAACAATTGCAGCAGCCAGAATTATGTATCTGGAGTGGGAAAAACCAAATGAACACAGAGCTGATAGTTAGCTCGTGTATATCAGCACACCTGTATGAGTTATTAACACTAACATGATTCCATTTTTAGCTCCTCCATTAGTTGGATAATCATTCGAACGTTCCCAGCCTTCCCCCAGGGTCTCCAGAATCTTTATGCAACCCCAAACTGAAAGGATTAGGACATGACACAGCAGGGGATCTTCAGTTCCCCAGCCATCTATTTTGATAACTTGCTATACGATTGTTTCATTATAAGTTTTCAGCATCATCCCTGGGTAAGCAGTAAACTTATCACCATCTTCCTTAAAATGCATATTTCCTCTGGATATTCTATACATTAAAGATATACATGAGATTATAAAAATTTTACTAAGACAATATTACACTCTTGAAGATGACAATTCTGAAGGGTCCAAAGTGACAAATCATCATATGCCAGGGAAACTACCTACATGATTAAACATTTTGTCAACAAAAAGGAACTAAACCCCATCTAGAGTCAACTATTTGATCAAAATGTTACTTGTGGAAGAGCTTACTAACAAGAGCAGAGGGAATCTGGTCAACATGGCTAGTCTGCTTCTCACAAGCACTCAGTGTCTCCTAGAGAGGTAGGTGCCCAGTCTCATTTGGTGTCTGTGACAATTAGACCCACCCTTGACTTCTTTCATTCACTAAACTTTTACCAAGCATTTACTATGTACTAGACATTATGCCAAGATATAGGGGGAAAAAAAGGAAGATGCAAATTTCATTTGCCTTCTTTAAAAACCTCAATAGTACCTATATACTATATGTTTTTTAAAAGATCATCAGCAGGACAGACAGATAGAAAAATACAGGAGAAAGAGGCTTGGAGAAGAGTGTAGAAATAAAGATTAGCAGTAAGGGTAACTAATAGGATAAAAAGAGACAGAGAGAAAATAAAAATAAAATATTACAGATAGAATCCAAATGACAAAATAGGTGAAGAAAGTACTACCTTTACAGTAAGCACATTAAAAATTAATGGATTGGGGGTGCAAGGGTAGTTCAGTGGTATAATTTTTGCCTGCCATGCAGGAGACACAGGTTCGATTCCTGGTCAATGCGTTTTTCAAAAAACAAATAAGCAAAACAAACAAAAATTCAACAAATGCTACTGCCATAACAGGATACTCACATGGAAAAATAATGAAATGTGACCCCATCATACAGCATACAAAAAAAAAAAGTTAATGGATTAAACTTCCCAATCAAAAGACATAAATTGGCAGAATGGATTAAAATACAGGATCCATCTATATGCTGTCTACAAGAGACTCACTTAAGACCCAATGACAGAAACAGGTTGAAAGTAAAAGCTTAGAAAAAGATATTTCCTACAAACAACAACCAAAAAAGAGTAGGGGTAGCTATACAAATATCAGGCAAAGTAGGCTTCAGATGTAAAACAATTAAAAGAGACACAGAAGGACACTATGCATTATTAAAAGGGACAATTTATCAGGAATACATAACAATCATAGATATCCATGCACTGAGCCAGAGTCCCCAAAATATATAACACAAATGATGACAACACTGAACAGAGAAGTAGAAAAGAGAAGTAAAAGTTTACAATAATAGTTGGAGACCTCAAAACACCACTGTCATCAATGGATAGAACATCTAGACAGAGGCTCAATAAGGAAACAGAGATCTTCAATAATATAGTAAGTGATCAAACTTAACAGACATTTACAGAACATTGCACCCAACAATAGCAGGATGCACTGTTTCCTTGAGTGCTGACAGATCATTCTCTAGAATAGACCACATGTTCACAAAGCAGGTCTCAATAAACTTAAAAAGACTGAAATTTATAAAAGCACTTTCTTGGTCAAAATGGAATGAACTTGTAAATCAATAACAGGTGGAAGATTGGAAAATTCACAAATATATGGAGGCTAAACAAAACACTCTTAAACAACCAATGGGTCAAGGAAGAAATTACAAGAGAAATCAGTAAATATCCCAAGGCAACTGAAAATGAGAACACAACATATCAAAACTGATGGGATGCAGCAAAAGTAGAGCTGAGAGGGAAATGTATTGCCAAAAATGCCTATATTAAAAAAAAAGAAAGAGCAAAGATCAAGGAATTAACTGCTCACCTGGAGGAACTAGAGAAATAACAACAAACTAACCCCAAAGCAAACAGAAGGAAAGAAATAAAGATTAGAGCATAAATAAATGAACTTGAATATGAAAACAATAGAGAGAACAAATAAAACCAGAACTTGGTTCTTTGAGAAAAATCAACAAAATTGATAGACCCTTAGCTAAGATGATGTGAAAGAGAGAGAGAGAGAGGATAGAAATATATAAAATCAGAAATGTGAGGGATATAACTACTAACCTCACAGAAGTAAAGGAGATAATGACAGGATACCACGAGCAACTATATACTAACAAAATAGACAACTTAAATGAAATAGACAACTTCCTAGAAAAGTATGAACAACCAACACTGATTCAAGAAGAAATGGAAGACCTAAATAAACCAATCACAAGTAAAAAGATTGAATCAGTCATCAAAAACTCTCAGAAAAGAAAAGTCCAAGACAAGATGCCCTCACATGCAAATTCTACCAAATATTCAAGAAATAATTAGAACCAATCCTGCTCAAACTCTTCAAAAAATTGAAGCAAAGCTACCTAACCCATTCTATGAAGCCAACAGCACCCTAATACCAAAGCCTGGCAAAGATACTACAAGGAAACAAAATTATAGACCAATCTCTTTAATGAATATAGATGCACAAATCCTTAGCAACATACTTGCAAATTGAATCCAGCAGCACATTAAAGGAACTATAGACCATGACCAAGTGGGGTTTATTCCAGGTATGCAAGACTGGTTCAACACAAGAAAATCAACTAATACACCATTTCAATAAGCCAAAGAGTAAAAAACACATGATCATCTCAACTGATACAGAAAAGGCATCTGACAAAATTCAATATCCTTTCTTGATGAAACTACTTCAAAGGATAGGAATAGAAGGGAACTTCTTCAAAATGATAAGGGGGGGTGGGTGGGTGTGATGGTGGCTCAGTGGCAGAATTCTTGCCTGCCATGCTGGAGACCCAGGTTTGATCTCTGGTGCCTGCCCATACAAAAAAAAAAAAAAAACAAAAAGAAAGTGATAAAGGGAATATATGAACAACCCACAGCTAATATCATCCTCAATGGGAAAAGACTAAAAGTTTTCCCTCTAAGATCAGGAACAAAATAAGGATACCCACTGTTCCATTGTTATTCAACAAAATGTGCTGGAAGTTCTAGCCAAAGCAATTAGATAAGAAAAATAAGTAAAAGGCATCCAAATTGGAATGGAAAGACATAAAACTTTCACTGTTTGCAGATGATATGCTACTATATGTCAAAAATCTTAAAAAATCCACAGCAAAGTTACTTAGAGCTAATAAATGAGTACAGCAAAGTGGCAGGGTATAAGATCAACATTCAAAACTCAGTAGTATTTCTATATACTAGTAATGAGCAATCTGAAGAGGGAATCAAGAAAAAAATGCCATTTATAATAGCAACCAAAAGAATAAAATATTTAGGAATAACTTTAAGGATACAAAGAACTATACATAGAATATTACAAAACAGTGCTAAAAGAAATCAAGGAAGACCTAACTAAAAGGAAGGTCATACCATGTTCATGGACTAGAAGACTAAATATAGTTAAGATGTCAATTCTACCCAGTTGATTTATAGATTAAATGCAATACCAATTAAAATCCCAACAACTTACTTTGACAAAATAGAAAAACCAATACCAAGTTTATTTGGAAGGTGAGGGTGCCCCAAATAGCTAAATATATCTTGAGAAAGAAAAATGAAGGGGAAGTTCTTGCACTACCTGACTTTGAAGCATATTACAAAACTACAGTGATCAAAACAGCACAGTACTAGCAAAAAGAGAGATGTACTGAACAATGGAATCAAATTGAGTGTTCAGAAATAGACCCCCTCATCTATAGCCAACTGATCTTTGATAAGGCAGTCAAGTTGACTCAACTGGGACAGAGCAGGCTTTTCAACAAATGGTGCTTGAAGAAGTGGATATCCTAACCCAGAAAATGAACCAGGACCCCTATCTCACAACTTATACAAAAATTAACTCAAAATCAATCAAAGACCTAAACATTAGAGGTAAGACAATAAAACTTTCAGAAGAAAATGTAGGGCAATAGCTTAAAGATCTGGAGATAGGAGGTAGATTCCTAGACCTTACACCCAAAGTACAAGCAATGAAATAAGAAATAGATAAATGGAATTTCCTCAAAAATTAAACATCTTTATACACCAAAGGACTTTGCCATGAAAGTAAAAAGGCAGCCTATGCAATGGGAGAAAATATTAGGAAACCCCATATCAGATAAGAGTTTAATATCCAGAATATAGAAAGAGATCTTTTCTATAAAGGATCTATAAGGACCTTCTACAAGTCAACAACAAAAAAGACAAATGAACCAATTTAAAAAATGGGCAAAAGACATGGGCAGAGACTTTTCCAATGAGGAAATACAAATGGCTCAAAAACATGAAAAGATGCTCAACTTTTGATTAAGGAAATGCAAATCAGAACCACAATGAGATATCATCTTACACCTACAAGAACAGCCATTATATTGAAAAAAAAAAAAAACAGAAAATGACTAGTGCTGGAGACGATGTGGAGAAACAAGTGTACTCATTCACTGTTTTGGGGAATGTAGAATGATGCAACCACTCTGGAAAGCAGTGCAGTTTCTCAGGAAGCTAAATATAGAATTGCTGTATGATCCAGCATTCCATTATATATACTCTGAAGAACTGAAAGCAGGGACACGAATGAATATTTGCATACCAATGTTTACAGCGGCATTATTCACAACTACCAAGAGATGGAAACAGCTCAAATGCCCATCAATGAATGGGTGTCTAAACAAACTGTGGTATATGCATACAATGTAATATCATGCAGCATTAAGACAGAATGAAGTTATAAAGCATGCAACAATGCAGATGTACCTTGGGGATATTTATGTTGAGCAAAATAAGTCAGGAATAAAAGGAAAAATATTGTACAGCCTCACTAATATGAATCAACTAGAATGAACAAATTCTGAGAGTTAAAGTTGAGAACACAAATTATCAGGGAATAGAAAGAGGGTAGAGTTTGGGTACTCGATGCTGAAGGAGTACAGAATGTTCAACAGGGCTTGATTGTAAAGATCCAGAAATGAATAGCATAATACTATGTGATGGTTGCACAATATTGTAAGTATACTGAACAAAGTTGGAGATGACTATGGTTGAAAGAGGAAGGCTAGGGACATGTATAAGCACAGAAGGAAAGATAGAGGATAAAAACTAGGACTATCTAACATAGCAAAACCTAGAGTGGACAATCAGGCTGATTAAATGTACAAATACAAGAAAGTTTTCACTTGATGGGGAACAACTGAAGGGCACCATTATAAGGTTGTTAAAAAGGGAATGGAAAAAATACCAGATGAGGTCACCTAGCCTCTGTCATTGACCAATAATTTCTCACTGGCAAAGATGGAGGTTATTCATGAGCCCACATCTTGAGCTTCACCTCAGAATAGGTAATCCATCTAAGCTGCTGTTTAAACAATTAATGCAAAATAGGGTATACAGTTTACAGTAATATTGTAGTGTTCTTTCATTAATTGTAACAAAGACAGAATACCAAAACTAAATGTCAATAATGAAGGGAATAAATGGAGGGGTATGGGATTCTTATTATTGTTGTTTCTCTTTTTTCCTCACTTTCTTTTTATTTTCTCTTCTCCTTTTCTCTTTGTGGAAGAAATGGAAATATTCTCATATAGATTGTTGTGGTGAATGTATAAGTATGTTATTATACCTTATGGACAACTATGTGTTTATACCATATGGAAGTAGAATAACGCATCCCTGCTGGAGGGCATTGTGGTGACTAAATATAGGAGACTAAATATAGGGTTGACAAATGATCCTGCAACCCTGTTAGAAGACAAAGACTTGAAAGAACTGAATGCAGGGATATGAATAGACATTTGCACACTGGTGCTTACGGCAGCACTTTTCACAATTTGCGGTGGATAGAGGTAGTCTAAGGGTACACTGACTGATAAATGGAAGGGCAAAACATGGCATATACATATGATGGAATAATGAGTGGTTATAGGGAAGAATGAAGTTGGGTGGCATGCAACCAGGAGAATAAAACTTCATTTCACCTGTTGAGTGAAATAAGCCGGAAAAAAAATGGCCAAATCATACATGGTCTCATAATATATACTAACTATAATGAGCAAACTCTGAGAATTCAATCAAGTGCATGGCTTATCAGGGGATAGAAAGTGGGCAGAGGTTGGGCAATTGATAATTAAAGAGCACAGAACATTCAAATAAGGCTCATTATAAAGTTTTTTAAATTGTAAGCTCTTACAGCAGTTACATCTTTTCCTGAATTTTAACTGCTATTTCTAAATTCTGAAGTCTGTACTCTTTGTGTATAACTTGGTAGTTTCCTGGAACACTTGTTATCTGTGGGACATCTGAGACTCAGAATTAGATTTCTGTAGCTCTGAAAGTCAGCATTATTTCATAAAGAAACTGTTAGAGAAACTGAAAAATAAATTAGACCCCAATCAAAGATATGAATGTTATGGAACTGGTTAGGACTAAGGTAAATTAGAATATAGGGCAAAGGATGCTATTGCCTGCATTTTAAAACTTCAACTTCTGTGGAGACCAAAGGAAGAGATGCTTATTTGGTCCAAAATTTAAATTTTCTGTTGCATGCTATGTAATATAACCTGTTTGGTCAGTTTATTTAAACAATCTGCTTACATGGAAATGAGAATAGGAAATGAGACCTTATTATTCTGTACATGTTAATGTAATGCCCGGATACAATCCAGAGTACTATGGGCAGAAAATAAAGAATATTTAGAGTCCCCTTGAGGGACTGAGGAAGAAGGTAGAACTGTTAAACTTCCCCACCTGGGGAAATCTGATAATCTCTCAGGCATTAGGGATTTCCAATTTAATAAGCCAAGACCTTGATTTTGAGGCTTGCCCTTTCGGAAATCTGTGATGGCAAAGCTAGGCCTGCATGTAAATATGCCTAAGAGCCACCCCCCAGAGAGCCTTTTTTGATGCTCAGATGTGGTCTCTCTCTTTAAGCCAGCTCTGCATATAAACTCACTAACCTCTCCCTATGTGGGACATGACTCCCAGGGGTGTAAGTCTCCCTGGTAACGTGGGACATGACTCCCAGAGATGAGCCTGGACCTGGCATTGTAGAATTAAGAATGACCAAAAGATGATACAACCTCCAGATGGGTCCCTCGACCAGGTAAGTCCTGAAACCTAGAGGTCTCAGCCTCTCTAGAACATCAGATAATTTCATCTCCCTACCCCATAGTAGTGACAGACCCTTCCCACATGAAAAATTTAGAATGGCCATAGCCCAAACACCCCTAAAGAGAGGGATGGAAAGATCAAAGGTGATAGTGGAGTTATACAGAGATTTAACAAATGAATACGATCGCTGAATCATTAAATTGATAACTCTTTTTAAAAAGTCCCCAGTATTTTAGAGCAGCTAGAAGTAAATACCTAAAATTGTGGAATTGTAACCCCTGTCAAACTCTGAAATACATTCTACAACTAATTGTGGTGCTATGCTTTGAAATGTACTGCTTTTTTGTATATATGCTATTTTTCACAAAAAATGAAAAAAAAGTTGATTGTGATGATAAAAAAATATTTATGCCTTCTAGCCTCCTATATTCTGGAGCAGCCAGAAGGAAAAAATCTGAGAGGATTGCATGGTAGCCCACGACAAACTCTGGGATCTGCCCTGTAACTACTTGTTGAAGAGTGCTTTGAAAAGTATTGCCTTTTTATTTCTTTGCTTTGTATATACGTTATATTATAAATAAAAAAGTTAAAAAAAAAATAAAAAGAATGGGGAAAAGGTGAAAAGAAATTGATCAAAATAAAATTTCAGTGACTAAGATATTTCAAATAGAGTTTAGAGTTCATTCTGCAGGTTCCTCTTATGTAAGCTGTAGCCAGATATTTCAAACTACAACAGTATGCAATGCCCCCAACCAAAAATATTTCTGAAAAACCTAGGGAATGTCCTAGGCTCTATCTCAGTTGCTATACAGGTTTTTCTTAGTAAGTTCCTCAGAAACTTAAGGCTTCCAGATTGATCCTAAGCCAGACAAGTCCTGAAAACCAGAGGTACCAATCTTTCCAAGAACAACAACCAGGTTCATTTCTCTATCCTAGAAGGTCAACGCCCCCTTCCAGCACGAGAAAGTTAAAATGGTCATTGCCCAGTTAAAATGGTCAAATGAAGACTGAGAGAAAGATCAAATGAGAGGAAGGAGGTGTAACTGAGAAATCAGGATTTAACAAAATACTGTGACTACTGACTCATATATATCCATCTATCCACTACTGAGTGCCTCCCATAATCCTGGCACTTCAATCAAAGAAAAAGACTACCAGGAGGTATAACTGTGTGTGTGTATATATATGTGTGTGTGTGTGTGTGTATTTACTAAAAGACTTGTCACAGAGATTTGACTTATACAATTGTGGGGCCTGTAAGGTTGTTGTCTTTGGGTTTGTTGCTGTGAATTGAAGTCTCCAAGTCAGACAGTGGAGAAGAGAAGATGAACATAAAGTGAGGGAGCGCATGAACACACTGGAATTCATAAGTGCAAGATGAAGCCCACAAAAATGGATGGGAACTTGCCTCTAATCTTGAGGGCATGGGTGTCCTGTAAAATCTTGTTCCCTTCATCACAGAACTAAATACACACCTGGCCCAGGAGTCAAAAAAAATGAAAGAGGATCTAGGGAAAGGAGGCTCATGGGGTAATCCAGTTGATAAACCTACATGAATTTGAGTTACAAAATGGCTGCAACTTCCCTTCTGCTCTCCAGAACTCATGCAAAAATCTCTCTTGTGTTCCATTCTAACTAGAAATATATAGGGAAAGAAATTCTGGGAACATGGTTTAGCCTAGCCAAATTGACACTTTACAGAGCCTGCATGGTGTCCTATTTAATCTCATTACAATACTGGGAGGAAGGTACTATAATTTCCATTGTCCAGATGAAGAAATTGAGACCAGAGAGCTTATGATCTCACAATTAATAACTGGCACAATTAGGATTTAATTGCAAAGTTCCCTCTCCACATCATTTTTATAACAAGAAGTCCAAACAGACGTTAGCAGGAAGCAGACTGGGTGGATCAAAAGAGACAGCAAAGCATGTCAGTAGACATCTGGGAATAGCTGATGTTCACTGCTGGAGCGTAGTTGAGGCAGACATTGGAGGCATTTCCTTCCAGTAAGACAAAGCAGCCCTTAAACAGAAGTTCTATAAGAAGACCTACATTTGAAAAATAGCATCAAATCTGTTGTAGGAGTTAAGATAGTCAGGGCCACCACAGAACTGCAGGAGGCACTATTCATACAGAATATAATGTGACTGTGGCTACTAAAATTGTGCAACACAATGGTTCTGAAGACAGCAGGCCACTTGCTGACCCTTTTAGCTTACACGCACTGCAGAGGACACATTACTTCAAATGAGTTGGGACAAATTAGTGAATAGATACATACTCACGAGAGCATGCATACTACTCTGAATTACACAAAGTGTTTACCCCATGTCCTGCCCATCTGAAAGCACCCTACCCCCCCCCACACACACACACACACATCCCATATGAACCTTCCTCATGCAGGCAAAAATGGAGAAGTGGAATGTTACCTGAATTTATCCACTCTTTGGCTGCTGCTGCTGCTAGTGATGTAACGCTTGTGTTTGGCAAGCTGTCTAGGTATGGAGTACTTAATGGCAATTAAATTCTTTCAACAAGCCATATCTTAATTTAAAATTTGAGGCTCTTAATGGCATATTAACCACACAATGTAGCTGCAAGTATTAGGAACTGCCCTTCTCACATTCTAAGGAAGAACAGGGAGAAGATACCTGCAATAAGAGGAAGAATTGCTCCATTTATGGAAATGATGAATAGCTTGAAAAAGCAGGGTCATTTATAACAATAGGTGTCAGAAGGTTGGGTACAAGAACAATAGACTGAGCCTGATAATATCCGGAAGGAAAGGCCTGCTTTGTGACAGGTGTGCAGTCAGTCCGAGGGATGCTGCATTATTAAACATTTCTTGTATCAGGCAAGCACCCCATGTACAGTCAAGAGCTCTGCCAGGTTCCCTCCTCTACCTCATTATAGCTAGCCTGGAAAAGCAAAGGCTGGGGGGCCTGGGTGAACTCATTTCCATCAAAACACATCTCCCATGCATACAATGTATAACCCGTGATGCTCAAAAAAAAATGGATAGCCCATTCCACTCCCATTCATACAGTTGCATTTGGGATGACCCAACCCACTAAAAACAAAGCAAAACACTTTTCTAGCATTTGACTCATCCTTATTTGGAATCTTCCTGAGCTTAATCATCCTCCTTGACTCAGTTGGACACAGGGACACTAAGTAGTTGGGAATTGGTCTGAGTTCTCGGAGTAAAGCATTTGTATCGTGAGGCCAAGAAAGAAAGCCAAGACTCCCCCTATGAAAACCAGTGTTCAGATTTACCTCTTCAGGCTCGTTCACTCAAATCAGGGCTGTTAACTCTGCTGGGAATATCCTTTATTTTACCTAGGGAAAGAAATACCAGATACTCAAAGGGGACTACAATAATCTGTTCTTTCTCAACAGATGAGCAACTCCTCCAATATGAAAATCATTTTAATTTTGTCTTATTATAACTTATAATGATTAAAGGGGAGATGACCCATTAAATACACTGGTTATAAAATGAATCCAGTCTTACTGTTCTTTTCAAAGTTGGCCTGCATTTGAAAATATTAATAACATGGGAATAGTGCAGAATAAACAGTCTTGAGAAGCCAGGATGAAGCATGCAGATGGAGGGGAGGGGTGTGTTCAACAGTTGCTAATGAAGCTTTCAGACACCCAGCATGGACTTATTGCAATACCTCCAAGTTCCTAACTCATTCCACCAGGGAATCATTGGCAATTAGAACTGATAAACACAGAAGAGACCATCCAGAACAACCTCCCTTTTTCATTTATGCAAAAACTAAAAATTGAGGCCAGATACCTTGGCCAAGGACACCCAGAGACATGAGGAATAGCTGACTTCAAGACTCCAGATCCACGACCGGGAATCTTTCCATTCACCTAGCTGTGCCCCTCTAAGTTAGGGGTTATAAGAAAATGATTAAGGGAAAGATGATTCACTGTTTTCCTTAGGAGGATTCAGAAATTAAGAAATGGCCTCTAGGTAAGGCATTGGACCTGCATTTACACTTGAGGGTCACATTTTTTCCAGTTTTATAAAGTAATTTTTTTTTCAGATATTTAGCATTCTTTTCCATTGGTTTCTGCCTCAGCTGTTGAAAGAGTACAAACATGATTCTAAGCTGCATTTCCTCTCTTCTGCATTGACAGATGCCTAAATAACCACTAGCTTTTAGCTCAAAGGACCAGGAGACAATGGCTCAGGCAACATAATCAGACAACAATAAAAACTGGAGAATCTAGCCTTATAAAAACTACAATTCACACCAGGCAACACATTAGGATCTGCTTCCTGTGCCTATTCTACACCCTACTTCTAAATATCTTCTGTCTTAGCAGTCTAAATGATCTAAGTGCTAGTCTGCTCCTACAGAAGCTACTCGCAAACTTTGTAAACACCTTTTTACAAAAGGTAAAGCCAAGTCTCACGATACAAATGCTTTACTCCGAGAACTCAGACCAATTCCCAACTACTTAGTGTCCCTGTGTCCAACTGAGTCAAGGAGGATGATTAAGCTCAGGAAGATTCCAAATAAGGATGAGTCAAATGCTAGAAAAGTGTTTTGCTTTTTTCAATCAAAGCCAAATTTGATTGAAGGAAAGGAAGAAGTTGAGTGTTTCCCTTTCCTTCTCTCTCTTCATGAACATCATATCTCCCCATCCACCACTCTCCAGTCCAAACTTATTGCTTTCCTAGTTAAAGATTATCAATCTGGTTCAATTTCTCTCACACCAGGAATTAAAGTGGAAGTTTCAGGAAAGAACCCGACATTCTTTTTAACCTAGGCTTGGAGAATTTAATAGCCTTGTTCTCTACAGGGTACCATTTCCACCATAATTTTTGCACCCTTCAGTGTTCTATGAGGAGAAAAAAGGACCTCAATCAGTATTTCTCACCATCTTAGCTCTCGATGCCTTTTATATATGATAGTCTCATACCATCCTAGTTTGAAACACTTTTTACATGGCTCTTTTTGTGCTCCAAGTGACTGTTCAGCTTATTAATCAGAGAATGGTAGGAATGCGGTCTGGTCCTTGAATACGACTCCCCATTCCAATGCCCTTTGTGTACCAAAATATCTCATTAATGACAGCTTTTGGTCAGATGAGGGGCCAGGCCAGCTAACCTGGATGAACAAATGCAAACATATTGTCACTACCATTGGGGAACCATCCAAACGTAATATAACAAAGAGTTGGCTGATGGTTGATGTTGGCTACATGTCTGAGTCGTCCCTATGATAAGCCACGCTATACTTTTTCTCTCTTGATTCCCATGCAGTTCTGAAACAGGTGCTTTCTATTTAGCTTCTCTCAGTCCCCTCAGTCATATCACCACATGCTTGTAAACACTTGATGGAATAAAAATGTCTTGTGAATATCCAAAAAGTTATAAGAGGCGCTGGGAATATATGCTTCACAACTAGAACTATCCGAGTCCTATACACCCCAGATGCCCAGTAAATATTGTTGAGCATCTGACTAAGAGTTTAATGGATTTCTGGAGGCTCCTTAAGAAAATAAAATGTAGGTCATGACTCTGCTTTTATACTGACTAGAGTGCTTAGCACAAAGGTTGGCACAAAATAGACACTTGGGAAATGTTGCTTGGGTTGAGTGACATTGAATAGAATTGTTTATTTATCTATCTCTGACCCTATGCCAAAGTCCTGGGGGGAGAAGGCCATGAATTAATGGGAGAGAGAAAAAAAGAGGATGAATGATGTATCTCTAAGTAATGGCAAGAGGAAGGAATGATGACTTATGTTAAGTGAAGGGCAAAGTGATGAGTTAGGGTAATCATTGACTTCGGAGCCATTTAATGCTTTAAGTGCAACACTGTAGCTATTTAATTTTGGCAGAAAATAAGCTTCTTTGTAGAAACAAGTCAGGAAACTCTTCTTTCCTGGGGAAACTTTGTACTTCTGCAACTACCACTGTAGTATATGTGTGGATTTATGTGCATATGATGTACAGCTTGGGATAATGATGAATATCAGGGTGACTGAGATTTCTAACCTAACACATCCCCTCATTCAGACAGATGGACCATTTCAACAAGACAAGCTTTGCTCTCTGCACATCCAAAGTGCAACTGTCAAAGGATAAAGTTTTATAGCTATCAAAATATGATTTTCATGATGGCTCTTGGTATCAAGATATATGTCTGTGCAATATATCTATCTATCTATATATATATGTGCATGTGTACACATACCCACATGTGCAGCAAAATCAACAGAGGAGAAAAAAATGGGCCAGAGGGAATATCCTCATTGCTTGTACTTACCTGAAGGAATGGACTCTATTCTGTTGAAGATGAAATTATTTGGCTATGGTGACAGAAAACTTCCCAGTGGTCTTTTACACTATACTTCACCCAGAGCTCCTTGTCAACACTCCTTTGTCTTGAAATGAGTCAAGGAAATATCCCCAGTGCAAACAGACAACATTCCAGTCTGAAACCAAGCACATCTGCACAATGCAAACCCATCAAGTTTACTCCCATGACATCCATCAAAGGAAGCTAGCTCAGTATAGCTAAGCACTCTCTGTATGAGCTAAGCACATTTTTAACTCTGGCCAGGATTTGATCCTCAATGGTTCTTCTCATATTTTATTGATTCTTGCTGCCCTATATGGCCACCAGGTGCCCATTTCAGATAATAAAATAGAATAGCAAAAGTAGAATTCTTTAAATATCTTCTAGTTATAAAGATATTCAAAAAATTTTTGGTGATATAGTCAACTGAGCTAATGCAAAAATATATCAGAAAGTGGGACAAGGAATTGAGGAAAGGGGTGTATATAATAGAACAGGGAAAGCCATTCCATAGGCGAATTTTGACTCTCGAATTATTTCAGGTAGAGGAATTATTATAAGCCAGTAGTAAAAGTCATAATGTAGAGAAAACCTCTGAGCTTCAGAAGTTCACTTCTCTGTCTCTGCTACTTGACTCTCTTATTTGATAAATGTACTCTGTGGTAAACCATTTTTGCTTCTAAAAAGACAGAGAAAGGCAACACTCCAGGGTAAAAGCAGGGAAAGCCATAACCTTAGACCTGAAAACTAGCTTTGAATGAATGCTGCCTGAGGGCTTCTGGCCAAGATCTGCATGGCTCTCCTTTTTGTTTCAGTGGATTTTCCCCCAAAGATGAAAAGGAGCTAAGTCTCGGGGAAAAGCAGCATGGAGCACATTGAAAGTGAGGACTTGAAACCTGCATTCCTTTAGGCAGTTGTGACTTTTATGCTCCAAATTAACTCCCAGGTACCAAGAAAATAAGACAACAGAATCATGACCATCTCAAACTAGTCAAATTATGTCCTATGTCAAAATCTGTACTTATGGGTGGGCAACAATGGCTCAGTGGCACAGTTCTTGCCTGCCATGCTGGAGACCTGGATTCAGTTCCCGGTGTCTGCCCATGTTAAAAAAAAAAAAAATCTTTACTTATACAGATTTCCTGCATGCTGACCATCTGTTTAAGCATTTACTCAGAGAGAAGGCTACCACTTACAGCTTCCCAATCTCAATCCAATCTCCACGACATCCTTTCCCTAAGTTATGATTTATCTTTTGTTATTGCTTCAGTATCCAGCTGTGTAATGAAAGTTCAAATGCCTGTTCTATATTTTTAGCTCTGTAATACATTTAATGGGGTAATGTGGAAATCCTAAGTGTATATAATTAACTCCAAACATTTAAAATATTTAAATTATATTTTTCACTAAGCTCCATTACAGTTAATATTTTAAATCTGGAGTGTATACAGTGATCTTATATATCTAAATTTCATTATCATATGAACATTAACTGAAAATGGGGAATAAGAAGCCAAAACTTGAGAAATTTTGCAATGATATGAATTTGCTCACTCCCTAATGCCTCTGTATCTTTGGTCTGCTTGTTAAAACAAAGAATTCAAAAGAGAGAGAAAACATTATCTTTTTAATACTTAGTTGAGTCCTTGTTTGTTAGCTGAATGTTTTCGGAAGCTGTGTTTTCTCCTCAAAGTGCCAAAATCTATTTTTTTCTTAGATATGTAGAAACAGAAGCCTAACTAGCCCATGGAGTATATGGAGGTGATAGGCTGGGTAATCTGGCAGTGACATCTATCATTGGCACTGATTATTAGTGCTTATTCAACATATTTGGTAGTCTCGGTAGGTGGAGCTCATATGGGTCCTGCGAGATCGAGCCTTTTTATTTCTACCAGCCTGTCCTAAAATATCCTTCCACGTAGAGTTGTTCCTTCACTTATGGTTCCTAAACATGGCCACACAGCCGACTCACCTGGGAAGTATGCTACAAAAAGAGATTTCCACATCCCTATCCTGGACCTACTGAATCAGAATCTCTGGAGTTGGGACTTAGGGAACGTATATTTTTAACCAGTTTCCAGATGTCTGTGATGCAGTCAATCCAGCTAGATCCAGTATTTGGACACTATTGAGAAAAGGAAGGCACTCCACTAAAACAGATAGAGTAAAAAGGGTTCTTAGCCTTAGCATATTAACAGATTCCTGTCCCAGGAATCTCAAGCTTGATTGCCTACAGGGAGGCAAATAACATTACTCTTGAGAGAGTTCAGGGTTCCCTCATCCTTTATTTCATTTTCCACTTTCTATAGAACCATGGTCACAATAAATATCTCAGGTTCCTCTTAATTCTTTTACAAGAAAAGCAACGGTGCAAGCATGCTGATAAAGGGCCAAACACACTCAGCTGCAGTGTTGAGAAGTAAGAAGGAAGAGGATTTTGGTATCTGAAGAGCTCCTGCCACATCTGAAGAGGACAGCTGATACCCAGCTCTTGTCAATTTTTACAGAGGCAAAGTCTTCATAAAAGGAGCCAACATCAACAACAGCAAAGGGAAGGTTAAGGGAAGATCAGGGAAGTGTGAGGAAGCACTCAGTTTAAGTTGAGTCTAGCATAATAGGAGAGCAAGGCTTACCTAATGCTCTGTCCATCGGATGATGGAGACAACCTACTGTTTTGTCAGATTGAGATTTCAATGAAAGAATTTTAGATCTATAATCAGACAGATCTGAGATGGGATGTGACTTCTGATATTTGTCATCCAATTATTTAGCCCCTTCTGAGCCTCAGTATTTTTACTTTTTAGATGGGAAGTCACATCTAACTTGCACAGTTGTTTTTAGAGTTCTATGTAAAAATACATATGAAAGCAGAAAGCACATTTCCTGCCATATAGTAGATATTTTATGAATAACAATGTCCTTTTTCTCTCTCTTGAATTTTCCATGGTTAGGCCAGAGCACACTCCATAGTATTGCCTTTACTCCCATATTATTCTATTTTTAGGAAATTATTACTTCTTAAAATGTAAAGAAATTTTAGGAAAGAAGCAGCTTTATGTTGAACATTTATAAGATTTACAAAACTTAGCCAGTTCCATCAGTGCTTCCTTAGACTTTTTGTATTTCTCCAAGATTTCTTTCAATTATTAAGCCTGAGTTTGAATAGTAGTCAAGCATTAAAATATGCTCTGTGGTTTCTTTTTTTATTTTTCTCAAACAAAATGATGATATAATTTTGCAACACCAAGTATTTATTATCTCATGTTTCCATGGACCCACCTGGAATTGTCCTGCTCTTTCCCACTAGGCCATCTGACATGCAAACACACACTCAGATGATGCATTACACCACTAATTATTTGCAGGTTTCTAGGATATATTTTGCCTTTTTATTTCTTTCCTTGGTCTTTAAAAGTTATTCATAATTTTGTTCTGTTGCCTCAAACAAAGTAAAAGTAATAAAAGAGAAAACTATATTTCCCTCATATAAGTAAGTCATTTTCCAGTGTGCTAATCTAGAGATCTTGAGAAAAACCAAGCATATCAATAGCAATGAATGTTTGATTCATTCATTCATAAGCACTAATTGAAGGGCTACCATGGACCAAAAACCATGCCTTGGGTGATCATATTCAAGAGACAATGATAATATAAGGCCCTCCAGAAACAAGTAATCCAAGGACATTTCTAGAAGAATCAATTACACATCTGATATCTGTGTAACTAGTAGCAGGATAGTGCCCATGACATCTGTTCCATATGACTGATACTCTCTAGTCTTAGAATTAAAATTAAAACAAGAGGACATGGTATTAGATACAGATTCATTGGGTAATTATTGTAGTCCATTGTTCACATCTTCATTAGGTTAGTAATCATCTCCCCTTGGTAGCAATATCTCTTGTATTAAATTAAATTATATAATTAATGAAGTTTTTGCATTTATTGATACTGCTGTCACTTGTTTATCCTTTACTTCTTCATTTGCATCTGTCAACATGGTTCCTGTTTTGCCTGAGTGCACAGCAAAACTACATATCCCAGCATTCACTACAGCTAGCTGTGACCATGTAACTGATGTCTAGGACCAGCCTATAAAAGCATCTACATATGTCTCCCAAAACCCTTCAACATACTCTACCATGCCCTTTAACCTTGCATGTGACATAGACAGTGAGGCTCAGAGTGATCTTGAAAAAAGCCACATGCTAGAAATGGCAGTCATTTCCTTTGGATTTCTCCATGGGCCCCTGATTGGGAGCTTCCCCACCATCTAAACACCTGGCCTAGACAAGATAATTTATCTATTCTAACTCTTTATCTTGCCATATAAATTAAAAATCAATTTATTTTTTTAAAAAAAGCCTATTGGGATAATACTGAAAATCCCGATCAATTTGGAGGGAGTGCTTTCCTAAAATATTGAGTCTTTCAATCCATGGATATGGTATACAGCTCCATTTTTTAAAAGATCTTTAATCTCTCTTTGAAATGTTTTGTAGTTTTCAGTGTAAAGATTTTGCACATTTTAATATGAAAGGTATTTCTAAGTATTTTAATACTATCATAGATCTTTGTTTAATTTCATTTTCTAATTTACTATTTACTGACGTTTTTGTCTATTGATTTTGAGTCCCATTAATATTAGTTCTAGTAGATTTGCATGTGGACTCTGTACAGTTTTCTAAATACAGAAAAATGTCATTTGCAAAAAACGTGTACATTCCTTCATTCTTTGTGCTAAGGTTGTTATATATATGCCTAGAAATCTTACGAAACAATATTATCATTCCTGTATTACAAAACTGCATTATTTATAAATAAATGAGTAGGAAAAGGGCAATAATAGCCTTTTGTGTTTTTTTCAGATTTTTATCATTTTGAAGGTCTTCTTTCTTTCCTGAGTTTCCATCTGGGATTATATGCTTTTCTGAGTTTTCATCTAGGATTATTTACTAAGGACATCTGAAGCTGTCTTTAGCATTTCTTGCAGTGTCAGTCTACTGGAGACAAATTCTCTTAAAGTTTTTGGCTGAAAACGTTTTTATTTTGCCTTTACTCTCAGATGATATTTTTGCCTGTCGTAGAATTCTGAGTTGACAGTTTCATTTTGTTTGTTTTTTTTCTTTCAGCACTGTAAAGCTGTTGTTCCACTCTGTTTTTGGCCTCCATGGTTTCCAACGAGAAGTAAGCTGTTATCAGATCATTGTTCCTCTGTCTGTAATACATCATTTTCCTCTTTATTTTGGATTTCAACAGTTTGACCTAATCTAGCCTCTGCAAAAGATTATTTGTATTTATTATATTTGCCATTAATTTAGCATCTTGCATCTGCAAATTTCTGTCTTTCATCAAATTGGGGAAATTTCCAGCCAGAATTGCTTAAATATTTTTCTCTGCCTTATTTATCCTCTCTTTTTGGTATATCAGTTACACATATGATTATCCTTTTTATGCCATATAAAAAGGTCCCTGAAACACTGTTCATATTTTTAGAATCTTTTTTCTGTCTTTTCTTTGTCTTAAATAATTTCTATTGATCTATCTTTATTTATTGTTTTTCCTCTGCCATGTTCACTCTGTTAAATCCATCCAGTGATCTTTATTTCAGAAACTGTATTGTTCTTGAATTTCTACTATGCACTTTTTGTTGTTTCTTTATTTCTGCTGAGACTTTCTTTTTCTTTGCTAAGATTTGCAGGCATTGAAAATGTTTTGCTTTATTGAGTAAATTGATAAACTGATGCTTTAAAAACTTTGTCTTAGTTCCAGCATGAGTTCATCTCAAAGTCGAATTTTGTTGATTGTCTTCTCTCTTGACTTGTGTCCAATTTTCTATGTTCATTGTATGTTGGGTGATTTGGGATCCTATCCTGGACATTATGAATGTTAAGTTGATGAGATTCTAGACTACGTTATTTCCCTACAATTAATATTGTTTTTATTGTTACTGTTGTTGCATCAGCAGATAGTTTCTTGACTAGATTTGAACTTCAAACTCTGTTTCTTGGGCAGCACCTCTGATTCAAATATTTTGTCTTTAGCTGGGCTACTTTGAGATTGTTTCTCACATATGCAGTTCAGTGGTGAGGGAGAAATATATGTAGAAAGAGTTTGGGGATTCTCCCCTGTGGATCTTTTCCTTGTGGTTTCTCCAATTCTCTTCAGCATTCCTGGTTTCTTGGCTTCTCTTTTTGGATTCCTCTGGCCAGAGAGGCACATTATTCTACAGTTGCGTTTGTCTCTATGGAATGCATTTAGATCCAATATAAGGACTGCAGGGATGGGGACCTACTTGACAGCCCATGACTTCCATCACCCAAGGGAGTATATATTCCCCACAAGGACCATCTTACTGTGTTCTCTCTTAGTTACCTTCAGAGAGGCAGCTCTTATACCCCTGTTCAAAATTTTTGTCTTTCACAAAACTTCTTGGGGTGTTCCATGCATGGGCAGTTCAGGCATCAGAGTCATGAATGCCTGAACTGAATCTCTCTCATCTATGATTCCTCTACTTTCTTTAAGATTCATAATTTTCCAGCTTCACTTTTCTGGTTTCCAAAGCCTAAAATATTTCAGGTTTTCCTACTTGTATCTCAGTAGTTGTGTATATTGAAAGGTTTAACTTAGCCCTAGGCTAAAAGAAACAGAGGTGGGAACTCATTTGCAGTTTTCCATATCCCTTCCTCCAAGTGACTGCCCACTCCCCACTAGAGTCTCTGTTTCTGTTCATTCTCCACTATCTTCAGGTAAATGCTTTCTGTGTTATGACCAAGTTGTATAGTCATTTTATGCATAGAGCAGTAATCTCTATAAGGGCGTAATCCTATTTAACCAGAAGTAGAAAGTAGCCACATGTCAGAAAATATGGAATTTTAGCACTTGAAGAAATTTTCAAAGTGACCTAAATGAAAAAACTTAGAGCAAAGGAAGTTAAGTGATGTAACCAAAGTTACATAACTATTTAGTGATCATGATCATTAGATAAATATATAGTCATAGCCCAATCTTTGTTTATTTTGTGCCCCAAATGGCATTGTGACCTGTCTGGTTAAGTGGGGTGAACCATCCTCATAAGAAAGTTGAGAATCTCCCTGGAAAGCACATATTTTAAGGGCAGAGTGAGTCTGACTGGCAGTCCTGATCCACTGTGACAGTTTACTCAAATTTACCTTCCTTTTAAGACCTCTGAGTCCTATGGCAGTTTGGGCTATTAGTATAACTGGAAAGACTCTGGAACAAAAGCCACATTTGTTTGGTTTCCCTCTAAGGGAAGAGAGCACAAATGGAGAGTGATTAAGCCATTCTCTCCATCTCTGCCAAACTTAGCTGTGGCTCTGGCACCTCCAGATCTCCAGTACATCAACAATTGCAAGGGTGGAGGCTGGAGGAAGAGGACAACGCTTATCAGAAGCAGCAGGAGAACCTGGAGGGAGTAGCAATATTCCCACTTTAGAGAAGTGCCTGGCAGGAGCAGAGGTTCTCAGAAGGGGCAGTAGTGCCTGGAGCATAGGGAAGACTCCAGCAGAGCAGTCTAGAAGAAGGAAAGGGTGATTAAAACTGATCAAACTTATTTTATTTTTGCATGGGCAGGCTCCGAGTATTGAACCCAGGTCTCTGGCATGGCAAGTGAGAACTCTGCCACTGAACCATTGTTGCCCACCTCATTTTTGTTTTTAAGAACATGTGAGGAGGGATTTTTCAGGTACCTGGAACTCACGAATTAATTGATGAGGCAAGGTACTATGAAACACACGTTTTCAGTCAATCTGATCCAAATTCAAATTATGAGCTGATGTGGCTTCATTAAACACAAGTTGCAAATGCATAACGGGAAACCCACCAAAGGAAATGATGGAATTGGGATGAATAGACTGAAAAGAGGCAAGGGATACTTCCATGGAAGTCAGAAAATGGCACAGAAAATTAGAGGTGGTGCCTTTCTTGTGACAGTATTTGCCTGTACAACATAACATAGCAACACCTTTGTGCTATAGCATAGACCCATATTCATTCCAATAAATTAGAATCCTATTACTCAGGTCACTTCACTAGTGTAAATATAAATTTCACATGCCAGTGAAAATAGGAAAGTAACCAGAAGATTCAGTCAAAGAAAGTTTGGAGCAACATTCTTCAGTATTTTAATAGATGCATGCCACAACACCTTATTTTAAATGATAAAAGCATTATTCAAAAATTTAAGTAAAGGAGCCCCATCGCTGAAGCAGTGGGGCCACTGTGGGTGTGAAGGGAAGATGAGACTGAACATGTAGAGATGTTAGAAGGTACTCTATGGAGAAGGGTCTTGAATTCTTGATTTCATACTCTATCATAAGCAACAGGGAATTCTCTGCTGATTCTTGAGTAAGGTCACAATGTGATAAATAAGCAGCTGGGAAGAGATAACATCAGAGCAGTGTGCAATGTGGGGAAGGAAAGATGATTCCAGAAGACTTTTCAGTGATTCGTGCATGTGGTGACTGTAATCAGTCATAGGATGGTGGTAGTGGGATTGAAGAGAAAATACCACAAATTTGACACCTGTGGATGGAATACTATCATGATTGTGTCATACTATCAGGTCCTCATATTTTCTGGAGGGCAGACCTGTGCCTCATTCATTTCTGTATCCCAGGAACCAGCACACTGTCTGGTACTTGGGGTGAGAGAGAGTGAGGATCATTTCTAAAGCATTTCTGTGCTTTCCTATAATCTTTCCTTTCCCTTTTCTCATGCTGAAGATGCTTTGCTTTACACATGGTGCTTGTTTGTGAGCATAGAAGCCAGAAAATAATTAGGGGTTGTGCAGTCCCTGCCATGTGTTTGTTTAATGCTTTTAAAAGAGAACACATTTCAAAAAGCCTCAAATGCTTTGTTTCTGCCATACTTTTAGCTTCTCTCTCTCTCTGGTATTTCTACCATGGTTGTGTCATTCATGCATTCAGCTCTGCCTTCTTGTAGGAATTTTCAAAGCAAGACAGTTCTATCATGCCCCTGCCTCCTGTTAAATGAATATCTAAGATGTTATTTTCTGGCAGCTTATCTGATAGCTCTGAGATCAGAGGCACTGTGATTCTCAGCAATGGGAGGTTTGATTCCAATATGACATACAGTAGGGCTCAGGCTTTTGCAGAATCTTCCTGGCAGCACACAGCCAGCTCAGCTGGCCTCATCTGATTCCCTCTCAGTACATTGACTACACATTCTCTGTGGCAGTTAACATCAGGAAGATTCACACACACACACACACACACACACAAACACACACACACACACACACAAAGAAGAGCTGCCTCGGAGAATAAAATGATCATTTGGAATCTATGGAAGGAAAATGTATAGTAATGAATATGGCCTCAAGCTCATTTAGCTCTGCTATCTATGCACTATCCATTCTGATGTCTTTCACCTAGCAGTAGACTAAAAGCTCCCTCTGATGGGATGGGATGGTGGCTGCATGGCTAACTTTCTGAGCACCACCAGCACCACTGTCTTCACTTCAACCATTATTTCCTGCATGCACAGTGGTAAACTCACTTGTGTGAAGGACTGTATTTCAACACAGCATCACGAGGGAGCTGGTCTATTAAATATGAACTGCTAGGCCAGAAGCAGGCTATGTAACCAATTTTTTTAAAGATAATATAACAGAATAATAGGGTAGTAAAGATGACCACCATTTCACTTCTGCCCACATTTCCTGCTGTACCCACACACCAAAATTGCCAGAACTTTGTACCAAGTAAACCCAAGTCATACCACAGCTAATGGACGTGACCTGTGATAGTCTTTCCTCTGGAAATTATAAAATTTGGACACAAAGGCCAAGATACAGAGGCATGAGCTGATAGGTCATGTACCCAAAGGAAATTTGCTTTAAAGAGGCCATGTGAGAGCTTGGTAAAAGGAGAAAATCCTGGTTGCAGAGAAGGCCGAGGGCAGAGGTGCAGAGACAGACAAGGAAAAAGAAGCCATGCAGCTCCAAAACAAGCAGAGATTCAGAGAAGCTTCGCAGTTTCAAAAAGGATTAGTAATACTTTGTACAATTTGGTACCATTGGAAGATGCTGGAATAAATTTCTTTTCAATTAAATATCTTTGCATGGGGTTCTGTTCCTTGTAAATAAAAAGTCATTAACAAAGCAGGCAGCTTTGAATGTTACTGGTGGGTTAAATAGAAGAAAGGAAAGCAATGTGTGAAATTATTCCTCCCTCCAGTATTATAAACCGCTGAAGGAAAATAACCATATTTAATTATTTATTATATTCCATGAAGGCTTAACACAATGTCTGGTGCAGAGCAGGTGCTTGATAAATATTTGTGGTTGAAACAAGTTGTTTCTAAGCCACTGAGACAGGTATGGTTCCATATTATATGGCTTATTTCCAGGTTGAAGTAACTGCGGAGGTTTTGAAGGCTGAGACACTAGGAGATGATGTCCACATATCCATCTCCACCCCCAGAAACAAACTTTCTGTACTCCAACCAGCTCTAAGTCACGGTGGTCTACTTAAATTTCTTTCTTTGCTTCAATGCTGGCATCTGTTAAAGGAAAAGTGGCCCAGCGGCACATTTTCCAATGTCTGATAAGGATATCTTCTTTTCATCTGTGTCTCTCATTTTTCCTTCTTATCACTTTCACTTACTTATCTGTCCCCTATGAGTTACAGGCACATTTCTCAAGTTGTCTTCTAATGGACTATTCATAATTTCTAGATTTTAACCCGCTGGTCACCGCCTTTCACAGGGTTGAGGATTTATCTCCATCCCATCTTTCATGATCTCTGATGGTTTCCTATGCAGGACAGCAGAGACGAAAAGTTCACTTAAATCTCGTTGCGGAAACTTAAAAATTTTTCTGTTCTTTCTTATAGCAAGTGCATTTCAAATATAAGTATATCCTCACATTCTTCAAGGTGATCCTTTCCATTCTATCTAGGTATTTGTGTATTCACTTATTCATTTACTTGTTCAATGAATAATTAGTGAGAATGTGGAGGGGGCACAGGCAGTACAGTGTGAACAGCACAGACAGGATCCTTGCTCTCAAGGGGCCCATATTCTGGTGGGGGAAGACACACAGTAAACAAATAACTGTAAATGTACAATTATGAAGAGAGTCAGTGGGGAAGCACAGAGGTAGGTGAGGATATATACAAAGGAGTCTGACTTTCTCTTGGATGTCAGTATCTTTTCATAGGCCTAAGGACTTTTCTGATATTTTTTCTCTTGGGAGGAAGTCTCACAATCTGATATTAATCCTCTCATTAAGAGAGTATTATTAGTAGATTCAGGAGCTACGAATTTTACTTTACAAATTTGGTGCATGTAATTCTGTATTACTTTATTTTTCTAAATCAAATTACTTGTGACTCCGAGTCTCTACTCATCTTGGTAGCAAGAAATTCTGTCAAGTTTAAGTAGTTCCTCCCTGACAAGCATCTACAAGAAGCTGAGGGGCTGAGGTGGTGCCTGGGGAACACGGGTGGGGCCTTTGGTGTCCATCTCGCAGTGCTGCCATTGCAATGCTTCTTGTTCAAGCCTGCTGAGTTGACATCAGATGAAGGCAGGGGGCTATAGGTCTTCTGCAGCTGAGACACAGACTATTGTTTCTTGGTGTCCAGCCTACCTGGTACCTCACACAGTAAGTACATGACAGGATGCCAGGAATATGTGTAATCTACAATCGACTGTAAAACACACACTAGGAACCCCAATCTTACTTTAGCATGGAATATTTTCGGAAATAGACTGAAAAATCTATCGCTTTTTTCAATGCATTTATTGTTCCATTCTGATCTAAGCCACTGTCACACTGTACCCTCTGAGATAGCCATTTGGCTTTCCTCTCAGTCACTCAAGTCCCTATTCAAATATTATGTCCCTCAAAAGCTTTCCCTGACCAGGCTATCAAAAATATCATCCCCATTATGTTTTCTCCTTACCCTGCTTCATTTTTCTACCCAGTCCTTATCACTCCTTTATATTACATATCATCTGTTTAGTTGTTAATTGTTTGTCCACAGTAGGATGTATGTTTCATAGGTCTAGGATCTCACTGTTTTGCTCATGTGTATAACTCCAGAACCCCAAAATGGCACAGAAAATCTCCCCAATAAATATATGCTGGATAAATGAGTCAATGAATAACCTTTAGGGGAACAAACAGTCCTTGAGGAATTTTCCATATCTGATTCATCACTGCTATTCTTACTGCCTCTGATACAGAACTTCATATATAGTTGGTGCTCAGTAAATATTATTACATGAATGTCAGGTGTTGTGATAAACTGCATAAAAGCTGTACTCTTCTCAGATCTTCAAATTCAACCATTAGAGACCTTGTCACAGTCATGCGTAGAAGTGCTGCAGACCTTGACATAGGTTTTGAGATCCAGGATGAATGATGAAGCTTTACAATAACAGATTGTGCTGGTTTGAAAGGATCTGTGTACCCTAGAAAAGCCATGTTTTAATCCTAATCAGTCTTATGGGAACAACAGTTTCTTCTAATCCCATTTCAATATTATGGGTTGGAAACTTGACTGGGCCATTGCCACAGAGATATGACTCAATCAATTGTAGGTATTACTCTTGATTAGATGGAGACATGTCTCCCCCCATTCTCGGTGGGTCTGGATTTAGTTTGCTGGAATCTTATAAAAGAAGAAATATTTTGGAGAGAGAGCCTTGCATGAGAACGAGGAGACCATGACAGAATGACAAGAGAACTACAGAGTCCACCAGCCAGCGACCTTTGAAGATATAGGAGAATGCTGGGGAGCCTCATAAAACAAGAGGCCTGGAGAGGAAGCTAGCAGATGATGCCTTGTTCTCCACGTGACTTTCAAGATGACAGAGACACCCTGACCATGTTTGCCATATGCCTTTCCACTGGGGAAAGAAACCCTGAACTTCATTGGCCTTCTTGAATCAGGGTATCTTTCCCTGGATGTCTTAGATTGAAAATTTCTATAGACTTGCTTTAATTGGGACATCTTCATGGCCTTAGAACTGTAACTTGTAACTTATTAAATTTCCCTTTTTAAAAAGCCATTCCATTTCTCATATATCTCATTCCAGCAGCTAGCAAAATAGAACACATATTATACTACTCTCCTAGGTATTTCAACACAAAGATATTAAATAACTTCAAGCAAAAATGGCTTGGGGAATAAGCTCCTGATTTTAACATTAGAATTTAGTTTTATTCCTTTCTTTTCTAGAGCTGTACATTATGCAGGATCTTCCTGTTAGCCAGAGTCATATCAGTATAATAATCTCAGCCTCCATCAGTGACATTTGCTCTCCCCAAGGCTTTGATGGCTCATAGGTCATTTCACCCACCACCTCAGCTGATCCACATGGGAAGTGGCAACTTTGAAATTCTTACACCAGGAATATAAGACAACATTACTGATTCAAGAATTCTTAGGGCAAAGGTTCTCACCTTGGATGCATACTATAGTTGCACAATAGTCTTTTTAAAATCCTGATGTCCAGCTGTACCCCAGCCCAGTTAAATCAGATTCTCTGGAGATGGGTCTCGGGCATCAGTATTTTTTTAAAGTACGTCAGGAAATTCCAATGAATGGCCAGGATTGATAATCACTGTTCTATGAGTCCCTAGGATTTAGCTGAACATAAAGCCATTGATCCAAATTCCATACAGCCTGATGAGGAAACAGATAGGTATGAACTAAGTCAGAAATTCCTGAATAGCTAGGAAGGTTATTTCCTATCACATCATTCAAGCACGGGCCATGGTTCCCTTGCATTTAATGGATTTATATTTTTCTACCAACTATGGGAACCCTGTATAACCATGGGAGTTCTGTATGTCCATGGACATAGAGCTCTGCTTGGAATCTCTCCTTTTCTTATCCCTACCTCTGTGTTAATGCACACCATGCCGCTACTATTACACTCCTTTTCTGAAGCATTGTTTCTACATCTTTCTCTGTATGGATCTATATCCACATCCATAGCAATATTATCAGGCCGGCTGGAGAAAACAATGAGAGATGTATTAAATTTCTCTGTGGTCTCTTGGAGCAGATATCGTTGAGGCCCTTCCCCACATCCCCTCAGCACATCCCTGACAAAGCTCTCTGATGTAATGCTGTGGAAGAGCAGTCAAGTGGTTAACTGTGGCAAGAAATTGCTGGCTGTACAATATACAGTACATTGCCTGGAAACATTCAGAATTGTGTAAATGGGGGAATTCCTAGGTCAAAATATGCATTCCCAAGATAAAACACATGTGCAGAAAGGATCATGGAGGCCCCTACACTTTAGCCTGATGCTATTCTCTAAACTCATGTATCAGTAACTTCTGTAAGAAAGGACTTATAAAAGTCAATCTACAAAGAATGGGAAAGATGTTTTCCCTTTTACTTTCTGTTTTGTTTGTTAGTTCCTAGCAATCAAGGGAAGCTCTGTCACAATAGTAGCTGGATACAAGCTCAAGAAAAGATGCAGAGGGATTGCATGGAACAACTGCTGAGGGGACATCAGTGACCGGACACACATCACACCCCAATCTGGACCAGGTGCAAAGGCTGAGATCCCACTCAGAACTGTAACTCTCCCACGCCACAGAGGCTGGTGCCCCTCCCCCATGGGCATGGCAGGCTGGTTCCCCGAGGAGAAAGGAAACAGACTTTATTAATAGTAAGCAGTTGGTGGAATTAACCAAGCTCTAACTGTGAAATTAACAACTTCAGATTGCTGAAAACAGGCCCTGAGTACAGATAAACCTGGAGCAAGCACTAAAGGAACCAATAGTTTTTGCCCTGGCAGAGAGGAATTAGGGCTGTCAGGAGAAAAAGAAAACAGTTTTTTTGAGTTAGACAGCACAAAATACTGGAAAAGGACTGGACCCCAAGTAAAGGGGGCAGCCGTATAGAACCTGGGGACACATAGAACCACATACGAATTCCAGCTCTTGATTGACAAACCCAGGGAGTGGGGGTCCAACTTTGAAAAGGCTTTTTTTCTTTTTACTTCTTAACATTAGATAGACCTTCAGGCACTCACAGGCTCTAGCACTGCCAAAGGCATGGGCAGAATTAAGGCATGTCTGAAAGACAAAGTAAATAGTCAGGCAGATAGGGACAATTCCCTAAAGGATATATCTTCTTCAAGTAAAGGGGGCTGGGGACAAGCACAAGTAGAGGTCCCCTTTCAAGGAATTCAGGCCCCAGAGGCTAGAAAACAGAAGCAATAAAAGCCTGCCTATTACCTCAACACTAGTCTCAACCATGGTCCTGGCAGGGAAATTACAAGCACTGTATCATTTTATGCTGGTGGGAAGCTATGGGCAGACAAGTACCACATGGTAGGCAGGAAGGAAAAGCACACACTCTAGAGGTTTCATAGAAAAATCTGATAACCTGCTGAGTCTTACCCTCAAGTAAACTTGATACTGCCTATTCACTCCTCCTGAGATGTGGTCCTGTATGGTCCGGGAAATCTGACCTGGGTTGATAATACTTGAAGAGACCCTCCTCAAAAAAAGGCTCCATACAGGGAGAGCAAGAAACAGAAAAACAAGAACTGAAAAATTCTGATCAGTTAAACCAAACCTATGCTAGATATCTAGAATAAGTTGACCTGAATGTCAAAGAACAGATAGAGGACAAAGCCATCAAGAAAAAAAGCCCTAGGTAAAAGAGGGAAAACAACCTTCAGAATAAATAAATTAAGGAAATCAGATGCCTAGATGCTAGTGAAAGATAATAAGTCATACTAGGAAAATTGAAGATAGTCAAAGTAACAAACCAACACTTCAAATGAGATACAGGAGTTGAAACAACTGATTCAGGATGCTCAAACAGACAGGCAAAATCTCATTAAAAAAATCAAACTAATGCATTGAGGGAGGATATAAAGAAGACATTAGGTGAACATAAAGAAGAACTTGAAAGTTTAAGAAAACAAATCACAGAATGTGGGCCAGGTGGCTTAGCAGGCAGAGTTCGCACCTGTCATGCCAGAGACCTGGGTTCGATTCCCAGTGCCCAATCATGCAAAAACAAACAAACAAACAAAAACAAATCACAGAACTTATGAGACAGGCTCTCTTCCTGGTGAGCCTCTCCTGTGGAGTTCATCCAGACTCTCCATTGAAATCATCGGCTTCATAGCCTGTCCTGCAGATTTTGGACTCTGTGTTCCCGTGGTCACGTGAGATACTTTTATAAATTTTATATTTGCGAGTGTTCCCTGTTGACTCTGTTTTTCTCTACAGAACTCTAACTAATACATACACCATATCAACAAATCAAAGCAGAAAAACCACATGATCCTCTCAATTGATGCAGAAAGGTATTTGACAAAATTCAACATCCTTTCCTGTTGAAAACACTTCAAAGGATAGGAATACAAGGGAACTTCAACAAAATGATAAAGGGAATATATGAAAAACCCACAGCTAACATCATCCTCAATGGGGAAAAACTGAAAAATTTCCCCCTAAGATCAGCAACAAGACAAGGATGTCCATTATCACCACTGTTATTCAACATTGTGTTGGAGGATCTAGCCAGAGCAATTAGACAAGAAAAAGAAATACAAGGCATCAAAATTGGAAAGGAAAAAGTAAAACTCTCACTGTTTGCAGATGATATGATACTATATGTCAAAACCCCGGAAAATCCACAGCAAAACTACTAGAGCTAATAAATGAGCACAGTCAAGTGGCAGATTACAAGATCAACACTCAAAAATCTGTAGTGATTCTATACACTAGTAATGAACAATCTGAGGGGGAATAAAGAAAAAAATTCCATTTACAATTGCAACCAAAAGAATAAAATATTTAGGAATAAATTTAACTAAAAAGATAAGAGATCTATACAAAGAAAACTACAAGAAATTGTTAAACGAAATTACAGAAGACCTAAATAGATAGAAGGGCATACTGTGTTCATGGACTGGAAGTCTAAATATAGTTGAGATATCAATTCTACCTAGACTGATGTACAGATTCAATACAATACCAATTAAAATCCCCAAAACTTACTTTTCAGAAATAGAAAAACCAATAAGCAAATTTATCTGGAAGGGCAGGGTGCCCCGAATAGCTAAAAGTATCCTGAGAAAAAAAAAATGAAGTTGGAGGTCTCAAGCTATCTGACTTTAAGGTGTATTATGAAGCTACAGTGGTCAAAACAGCATGGTACTGGCATAAAAATAGATATACTGACCAGTGGAACAGAATAGGGTGTTCAGATATAGACCCTCTCATCTATGGACAATTGATTTATGATAAGGCAATCAAGCCAACTCACCTGGGACAGAACAGTCTCTTCAATAAATGGTGCCTAGAGAACTGGATATACATATGCAAAAGGGTGAAAGAGGATTGATATCTCACACCCTATACAAAAATTAACTCAAAATGATCAAAGACCTAAATATTAGATCTAAGACCATCAAACTGTGAGAAGAAAATGTAGGGAAATATCTTATAAATCTTATACTAGAAGGTGGTTTCCTAGACCTTACAGCCAAAGCAAGAGCATTGAATAAATAAATAAATAAATAAATGGGAACTCCTCAAAATTAAGCACTTTTGCGCATGAAAGAACTTCGTCAAGAAAGTAAAAAGACAGCCTATACAATGGGAGACAGTATTTGGGAATGATATATCAGATAAAGGTCTAGTATCCAGAATATATAAAGAGATTGTTCAACTCAACACCAAAAAGACAGACAACCCAATTACAAAATGGGCAAAAGACTTGAACAGACACTTCTCAGATGAGGAAATACAAATGGCCAAAAGGCACATGAAAAGATGCTCAACTTCCCCAGCTGTTAGAGAAATGCAAATCAAAACCACAATGAAATATCATCTCATACCCACCAGAATGGCCATTATCAATAAAACAGAAAATGACAAGTGCTGGAGAGGATGTGGAGAAAGAGGCACATTTATCCACCGTAGGTGGGAATGTCAAATGGTATAAGTGCTATGGAAGACAGTTTGGCACTTCCTCAAAAAGCTAAATACAGAATTACCATATGACCCAGCAATACCATTGTTATGTATCTACTCAGAGGACATGAAGGCAAAGACACAAACAAACATTTGCACACCAATATTTATAGCAGCATTATTTATAATTGCGATGATCTGGAAACAGCCAAAATGTCCATCAACAGCTGAGTGGCTAAACAAACTGTGGTATATACATATGATGGAATATTATGCAGCTGTAAGACCAAATAAAGTTATGAAGTATGTAACAACATGGATGGACCTTAAGGACATTATGCTGAGTGAGATTAGCCAGAAACAAAAGGACAAATACTATATGGTGTCACTGATATGAACCATCATTAGTGAATAAACTTGGAGAATTTCACTGGTAACAGAGACCATCAGGAGATAGAAATAGGATAAGATATTGGGTAACTAGAGCTGAAGGGATACAGATTGTGCAACAGAACTGAATGTAAAAACTCAGAAATGGACAGCACAATACTACCTAACTGTAATACAATTATGTTAAAACACTGAATGAAGCTGTGTGAGAATGATGGGGGGGAGGGCTAGGAGTACAAATGAAATCAGAAAGAGAGATAGGTGATAAAGACTGAGATGGCATAATCTAGGAAAGCTTAGAGTGTATAATGATAGTGACTAAATGTACAAATTTAAAAAATATTTTTGCATGAGGAAGAACAAAGAATGTCATTATTGCAGGGTGCTGAAAATAGATGGTAATTAATATTTTAAAATTTCACCTTATGTGTGAGACTAAAGCAAAAAATGTTTATTTGGTGCAAAATTTATATTTTGACTAGTGCATTTCCTAAGATAACTTATGTAGACAGCTTAATTGAACAGAGTGATGCCCTGATAAATCCCAGAGTGATTTGAACAGTGAATAAAAAAGTATTTGTAAAGTTCCCTTTGCGGAATGGTGAGAAAGGGGGAAAATTCAAGTTCCCCAAGTTGAATTCTTGATATTCTCACAAGTAATGCGGACAATCAAAGCTATAGGCTGAGCCCCCAATCTTGGGGTTTGTTCATATGAATATAGATGAAAAACTCCTCAATGAAATACTTGCATATCTAATCTAATAGCACATTAAAATAATTATATACCATAACCAAGTGGGATTCATCCCAGGTATGCAAGGCTGGTTCAACATAAGAAATCAATTAATGTAAAAACCATATCAACAAATGAAAGCAGAAAAACCACTTGATCATCTCAATTGATGCAGAAAAGGCATTTGACAAAATTCAACATTCTTTCTTGATGAAAACACTTCAAAAATAGGAATAAAGGGCACCTCAACATGATAATGGGAATATATGAAAAACCCACAGCTAATATTATCCTCAATGGGAAAAGATTGTAAGCTTTCCTTCTAAGATCAAGAACAAGACAAGAAAGCCTGCTGTCACCATTGTTATCCAACATTGAGCTGGAAGTTCCAGCCAGAGCAATTAGACAAGAAAAAGAAATAAAAGGCATCCAAATTGGAAGGGAAGACATAAAACTTTCACCGTTTGCAGATGATATGATACTATACATTGAATATCTAGAAAAATCTACAGCAAAGCTACTAGACTAATAAATAAGGACAGCAAAGTGGCATGGCAGAAGATCATGCAATGTTTCTGTACACTAGTGATGAGCAATCTAGGAGGAAATCAAGAAAAAAATTCCATTTACAATAGCAACCAAAAGAATCAAATATTTAGGAACAATTTTAATTAAGGATACAAAAGACCTATACAGAAAACTACAAGAAATTCCCAAAAGAACTCATGGGAGACCCAAACAAATGGAAGGGCATACTGTGTTCATGGACTGGAAGACTAAATATAGTTCAGATGAAATTCTACCCAAATCGATTTATAGATTCAATGTAACAGCAATTAAAGTTCCAACAACTTACTTTGCAGAAATAGAAAAACCAATAACCAAATTTAGTTGGAAGGACAGGGTACCCCAAATAGCTAAAAATATCTTGAGAAGAAAAACAAAAAGTGGGAGGTCTCACACTAACTAGCTTTAAAGCATATTACAAAGCTACAGTGCTCAAAGCAGCATGACATTGGTCTAAAGTTAGATATACTGAGGAATGGACTCAAATTGAGTGCTCAGAAATAGACCCTCTCATATATGGACAGTCAATGTTTCATAAGACAGTCAAGCCAACCCAACTGGGAAAGAACATCCTGTTTAATAAATGGTTTTTGGAGAACTGGATATCCATATGCAAAAGAATAAAAGAGTATCTATATCTCACACTCTGTACAAAAATTAACTCAAAATGGAGGAAAGACCATAACATTAGTGCTAAGGCCATAAAACTGTTCAAAGAAAATGTAGAGAAATATCTTATAAATCTTGTAATGGGAGGCAGTTTCCTAGACCTTACACCCAAAGCATGAGCACTGATAAAAGGAAAAAATGGGATCTCCTCAGACTTTACCACTTGTATGCATCAAAGAACTTTGTCAGGTAAAGTAAATAGGCAGCCTATGCAATGAGAGACATATATGAAAACCACACAGCAGATAAGGGTTTAGTATTCAGAATATATAAAGAGATTCTTTAACTCAACAACAAAAAGACAATCCAATTAAAAAGTGGGCAAAAGACATGAACAGACACTTCTCAGAAGAGGAAATACAAATGTTTAAAAGGCACCTGAAAAGATGCTCAACTTCACTGGCAATTAGGGAAATGCAAATCAAAACCACAACGAGGTATCATCTCACACCCACTCGAATGGCCACTATTAAAAAAAAAAACAGAAAATGACAAGTGGTGTTGGTGGGAATGTAAAATGGCACAACTGCTCTAGAAGACACTTTGGCAGTTCCTCAGGAAGCTAAGTATAGAACTGCTATATGATTCAGCAATGCTATTATTAGGTATAAATTCAGAGGAACTGAAGGCAAGGACACAAATCGACATTTGTACAATGTAGTTTATAGCCGCATTATTTACAACTGCCAAGAGATGGAAACAGCCAAATGTCCATCAATGGATGAGTGGCTAAACAAGATATGGTACATACATATGATGGAATATCACTCAGCTATAAGACAGAATAAAGTCATAAAGCATGTAGCAATGTGGCTGACAATTGAAGACATTATGGTGAGTGAAATTAGCCAGAAACAAAAGGACAAATACTGAATGGTCTCATTAATATGAACTAACATTAATGAGTGAACTTTGAGAGTTAAAATTAAAAACACAGGTTATCAGAAGATACAATAAGGTAAAGATTGGGCATTTAGTGCTGAAAGCATACAGACTGTACAACAAGACTGTTTTCAAAAATTCAGAAATGGATAGGACAATACTACTTGATTGTGACACAATAATATAAGTACACTGAATGAAACTGAATGTGAGTATGATTGAGGGAGAATGGTTGGGGGCACATATGAAACCAGAAGGAAAGATAGAGGATAAAGACAGAGAGAGCATAATTTAGGAATGCCTAGAAAGGACAATGGTGGTGATTAAATGTACATATATAAATATTTTTGCATGAGGGAGAATGTCAGCATTGCAAGGTATCTTTTGTTGACCAGATGTGGCCTCTCTCTTTCTAAGCCAACACAAAAGCTGAATTCATTGCCCTCCCTACCAAAAGGAACATGTCTTCCAAGGGTGTATATCTCCCTGGCAACATGGAGCAGGACTCTGGGATGAGCCAGACTAGCATTATGGGATCGAAAAAGCCTTCATTGACCAAAAAAGGAGAAGTGAAAAATGAGACAAAATAAAGTTCCTGTGGCTGAGAAATTTCAGACAGAGTTGAGAAGTTATCAGGGAGGTTATTCTTATGCATTATATAGATATCCCTTTTCAGTTTGTGTATTGGAGTGGCTGGAGGGAAGTACCTGAAACTGTTGAGCTGTGTTCCAGTAGCTTTGATTCATGAAGATGACTGTATAATGATATAGCTTTTGCAACATGACTATGTGAGTGTGAAAGCCTTGTGTCTGATGCTCCTTTTATCCAGGGTATGGACAGATGAGTTAAAAAAAAAAAAAAAAAGGATAATAAATAATAGGGGGATAAAGAGTAAAAAATTGGGTAGATTGAAAAACTGGTGGTCAATGAGAAGGAGGGGTAAGGGGTATGGATGTATGAGTTTTTTCTTTTTTCTTTTTATTTCTTTTTCTGGAGTTATGAAAACGTTTTTAAAATGATTATGGTGATGTATACACAACTATGTGATGATATTGTGAGTCATTGATTGTATACTATGGATGGACTGTATGTGTGTGAAAATTTCTCATTTAAAATATTATAAAAAAAAAAGAACAGATGCATCAGAGTCTAAATTCCAGCAATAACACATTAAAATATGAAAATGTCCAGGTTTCAATAAAAGATGGACGAAAGGAAATCAGGAAAACAATAGATGAACACAAAGAGACTACCAATAGAGAAATAGAAATTTTGAAAAGGAACTAACGACCATAGTAACAGAAATTAAACACTCCCTAGAGGGGTTCAGCTGCAGATTGGAACTGGCAGGAAAAAGGATCAGTGAACTTGAAGATAATGAAATTTAAAATCCATCCAGTCTGAGGAACAGGAAGAATGAAAAAAATGAACAGACCCTGTTGAGCTTGCTGGATACCATCAAGTGTACTAATATATGCATTGTGGGAATCCCAGAAAGAAAAGAAATAAAGGGGCAAAGAGAATATCCAAAGAATTAATGTCTGAAAACTTCCCAAATTTAACTAAAGAGATGAATATATACATCCAATATGTTCAAGGAACTCCAAACAGGATAAACCCAAATAGACCCACCCCAGGCCATATTACATCAAATGCCAAAGGCAAAAATCCATAAGCTACAAAAGAGAAACAATATGTCACAGAAAAGGAAATCTCAATAAGATGAAGTGCTGATTTCTCATCAGAAACCAGAGGCAAGAAGGCAATGGGGAGACATATTTAAGGTGCTGAAGCCAAAAGTTGCCAACCAAGGGTTCTATAACTGGCAAAACAGTCTTTCAAAAATGAGGGTGGAATTAAGACATTCCCAAACAGACAAACGGTGAGAGATTTTGTCACCAGCAGACCAGCTGTATAAGAAATGCTAAAAAGGGTTCTACAGGTTGAAAGGAAAAGATACTAGACAATTGACTGTAGCCCCATGAAGAAATAAAGATCTCTAGTAATGACAATATCATGGGTAATTATAAATACCATTGTATTTTTAATTTGAAATCCCATTTTTTTACTTCCTACAGGATTTAAAAGGCAAATGCATAAGATGTAATGATTAATCAGTGGCTTTGAACTAGTAATGTACAAATGTGTTTTGTGACAATAACTACATGAAGGTGGGGGAATGAATGGGTATAGGACCATAGTTGATGTATGCTACTGAAGTTAAGTTGGCATCAAAGCAGACAAGATTGTTATAGATTTAGAACATCAAATTTAAGTCCATGGTAACTACAAAGAAAATGTCAGTGAATATGATTTTAAACTCATCAAGACAGTAAGAAGAGTACATATTGCCAGGTGTTGAGGGCAGAAGCAATAAGGAGCTAATGCAAATGAGCATCGGTTTTATGTTTGAAGGGAAAGCTCTAGTTATGGACGGTGGTGGGGGCAACATTGTGAGTGACTAATTCCACTGAATGGGATGCTTGGGAGGGTTTGGGATGGGACAACTTATGTTATACATATGCTTCCAGAATTAAAAATAAAAAAATAAAAAGAGGGGCCAGAGAGATAGTAACGGTAAAATGCAATACATAATAATGAATTGAGTCTTTAAATGCAGAAGAAAAGCCTCAAAAGGACATTATCCCAAAGAAAACTGGAATATGAAATGTAAGCTTTATATTAATGCTACATTTCTTGAACTTGATAACCACCCTTAAGGTGATTACATAAGTGAATATCCTTGTTTGTAGGAAATGTGCATGGAAGCATTATGTGTACAAGGAATATATGTGCAACTTATTCTCAAATATTCAGAAGATGATAGATAGATAGATAAAAAGATAGGAAGGAAAGAAGGAAGGAAGGGCAAACAAAGGAGGGAAAATGGTAAAATTGGTAGATTTGGGGATCTGTGGGAGGGTAGGGGTATGAGGAGTTTGTATTATTTTTGCAACCTATAAGCTTGAAATTATTTCAACATAAAATATTTTTTTAAAATATGCTAAGGTGAGAAAAGGTTCTTAGATTCTAGCTCTTGTTTGATTTAATTTAAGATATCATGAAGTATTTTACACCAAAATAAAAAAAGCTAATATTTGCTGAATGGTAAAAAGAAAAGAAAGAAAAAAGGACATTCTGCCATTCTATCAGATCAACTGCTTCAGCCAGTGATCTGGTTGTGATATAACGTCACTGGTCAAAGTAATGCTGTGTAGAAAATGATAATACTGAAAAGGTATTTTGGAAATCTATAGATGGTGGTTTAGTAGAAACATCACAGGAAGGGAAGACAAATTCATATCCAAGGACTGAGTCTATTCCAGTGAGTACAAAGTACTTTTCCTTTCATGATGGAAATGGTCCAGTATAATCAACCTTCCACTAAGTGGCTGTCTAATGTCCCTCAGGATTGGTGACATATTGAGGACTCATTACTGGTCTCTGTTGCTGGCAGGTTAGGCACTCAGCAGTGGCTTTAGCCAAATGAGTCTTTGAGAGTTGAAGTCCATATTGCTAAGCCCATATATAACCTCCATTCCTAACACCATGGCCACTTTGATCATGAGCCTATTGGGCAAAAGATAGGATGGCTAGGGAAAGAGATGTAATAGTGTCCACAGAATAGGTCATTTTGTTCACCTGATTATCAAGATCCATGAGCAATCCATGAAACACAAATATATTTATCTTTGGGCCCATTTTGGAGAGGACTACCCACATAACACTTCCCAATATGTTTTGACTATGTGGCTTTGTAATAAATCTAGTCAGATCAGAGTCCTAATGTCATATAGCTAACCTTAATGTTCTATTCCCTTAGAGCCACTTCCAGTGGTTCCTATAATTGTCTTCACCAGTGTTAAGAGTGATAGAGGACAGGAATTAAACTTTACACAATTTGAGAGGAGTTAGGGCAGTAAACTCTAAGAAAAGGATTGGAGGATCAAAGAAAATGTGGCGACAGTAAATGCATGCCTGCAAGGAGTTTTGCTATAAAAAGGAACAGAGAAATGGAATGCTCAGGAGGAGCTCTAGACCAAGAAGATGTTTGTTGGTTTTTTAATAAGATGGGAATACTGCAGGATCTTTGACTGCTGATTAAGTATCCAGGCAAAAATTGGCAATGCAAAAGAACGAGAGGGTAGGAAAAAATCGAAGAAGCAAAACCTTTGATTAGGCAAAAGGAAACGGAATTAAGTACAGATGAAGACAGGTTTGATCTAGGCATATGGGCCGTTAATCCACTTCATCAGGGGAGAAGTCAGAGTATATGAGAACAAATGCAGGTAGACTAGTGGATTTGGTGTTCATGGGTAGATGAAGTCATTATTTTCTTACAGCTTCTCTGTGAAATAAAAATTAGGAGCATTTGATAAGAAAGACAAGAGAATGATGTTAGATGTTTGAGGAAAGAGAAGAAATTGTGAAATGGTTGTCTTGGAGAATGAAAGATTACAATGATGTACAGAAATGAAGTTGTATATTTGGTAGTGCTTGGATCTCACTTAAGATTTGTGGCTCTAAATTTATATTGAGACCAGTTACTTTATTTTGCATGTTCTTCTGCAGCCACGTCTGCTACTCAGGTATGAGAAAGGATCTGTTCTTGTCTTAAACTCAGCTGGCTTTTTCCCCCCCAAGGAACAAAATATTGCTTACTTCAAATTAGGCCCCAACAGGAATTTATGGGCAAGTAAAGGTACACTTCATGGGATACTAGAGTTGGGAATAGAAGGTAAGACTCCAGGCTATTTTCTCCATCTCTCTGGTAATATTCATGATACTCATCCCTGCTTTTTACAGTACATATAATTTATTCTTTTCTCTCTCTGCCAACCTGCTTTATTCTTCCTTTTTGTATACATGACAGAAAATGATTTCCCCAGACCAGTCTAGGTTAACTTCCCCGTTCCAACAATGGCTAACTAGAACTTCCACACACCAATTCTAGATTGCTAAGAGGAAAGTTCAGATAGGCCTATCTTTGGTCAGCCCTTAAAATAGAAATCTTTGAGGAGGAAAAGCACACAGAGCAAGTAAATTAGCTCATCTAATCCCTAAAATCCTCAGCAAGAGTAATTTGGTATGGTCCTAAGAAATCAAGGTCAATCAAAAATTGTTAGTGTTGCAGAAGTGAAACACTGAAGTACATTTACATTTCCCAAAATTGTCTGTAGTTGGAGAACTGAGTTCTAGAAATAGGAGAGGTTTTGGAATAATGATGTCTCCTTTCTGGTGAGTTTCTGGTAGACTTTCAGTTTTGCATAAGTACAGTTTCAAAAGGTACAGAATAACTGTTGCTGGGGATTGAGTCATGTCCCCCACAAAAGATATGCTCTTAAACTGTGTTCCTGTGGGTGTGAACCCATTTGTAAATAAGACCTTCTGAAGATGTAATTATTAGTTCAGGTAAAGCAAATGGAATCCGGATGGGTTTTAATACGTATTACTGGAGGCTTTATCAAAAGAAGAATTTCAGATTTAGTCAAAGAAGCCAGAAGGCTTAAAGCAGAAGTCAAAGAAAGTTATAGGAGGAGATCGATGACATCACCATGTGGAAGAGATGGAGATGCAAATCAAGGGTCCCCAAGGACTGTGGCAAGTCATCACCAGAATGCTACAGACTCTGAGAGAAAACATGGTCTTGCTGACACCTTGATTTGGGACTTCTGGCCTCTAAAACTGCAAGACTAAAAATGCCTGTTCTTTAAGCCAAACCACTATATGATATTTGTTGTAGCAGCTCTGGTAAAACTAACTATGGATTGTCAAGAAATAAAAAATAGCAAATAAATGAGGCAGCCATCAAAATGTGGTATGTGTACTTAATTTCAGCAAAGGTTTTGAGTAGAACTTGAGGGTAAGAACAGGTTTAAGAATGAATACCATATATCTTATATACAAACTGAAAACTCTTTTGCCATATACATTGACGGAAGGTTATTTGTCTTGAATTTATTTTTCAGTTAAAAATGACATAGGATTGCTGTCATGTTCTTGCCTGTGAGTTTTAGTTTTAGTAAGTGGTCACAGGGGACAGCGGAACCAGCAGGAGAACTAATAAACTTGGTTATCCCCAGTCCTAACTTTGCCATCAGTCAGCTGTTTGATCTTCATCAATCTGTCTGAGCCTCAACAAAACACCATATCCTCAGAGTTTCTTCCACCTCTAAAACCTGTGATTCAAAGAATGCCCTGGGTATATGGTCCAGGAGAAGCTCTGTCTGTCTGGCCATGGCATTAAGAGTCACAATTAGATATGTCCTAAAGACTTTTGGTAGAGTGTTTATAACCCCAATACTTATATCTCCAGCTTACACCTAATTCAGAGTTCTGTTACATCTGGTAATCCCCAACCAGCAGAACAACTCAGAAGACTGGCTGACTTATAATGTGATTTCTGAGGGAACAATACATTGAAACTAGGAGAATATCTACAGGTGATTTTGATGATTAGCAATAGGGAAATATTGTATATTTAAGAAGTAAAAGTTCCTTAAAAGTGCAGAAAGTTTTTGCTTTTTCAGTATATTGTTTTTTTTTATTACAAATATTATGAGTACTAATAATATAAGAACTTTCTCTCAATACCATGATAGTCAGAGGAGGATTTTTAGCAATTATGGTGCTGATTTAGCAAGTAACCATCTTGATTCCCTAAGGCATGCAAGAATAAAACGAGAGATATTTTAGGTTTTCAAAAAATGTGAAGTGGGGATGGCTATTGGATCCCAATACACTAAAAAGTATCAGAAGTATCTGCTTACACTACCATTCAGAAATGCAGATGTAAAAACTGATTCCTCAAGATACACATGAAAATCAGACCATATGTGCTCTGAAAAAGACTAATTTATCCTCTTGGCTACAATCAGATCCAAAAACTATGACTGCCCAGCATCTTTGCTATTATCGAAGAAAATAAGAGTAAACCAGTTACACTGTCTGCCTCAAGAATGTAACTTCAAGTTAAAAAACACTCACTCATCAGTCCTTTCCCTGTCTTAAGTCAAAACTGGTAAAACTGTTAGGTATCAGGGTTCTTACAAAAGTGCTCTGAAACATGTAAAGTGCTATTCAAAAGTAATCTTGGTATTATGTAGACAGATGTGGCCAGTAAACCTCATCTGGGTTAGAGTCAGAAGGAATTAAACATGTAAGCCGGTAGAGACACAAAGGATCTAATCCAAGACTGATAACAACTTTCTTATAAGGTACATTCTTTGGAAGGCAGCCAAGGTGCTGAGAAGCAAGAAACTGGAGAGTCTTCCAAGAACACTCCATCACAGTGGTAACTGAGGAATGTGCTGAAACATTGGATGGATGTCCCAATCCGCTTTAGGATCAGGAGAAAAGTGAAAAGTAATATAAACATTTGTTCGAGTGACTTGAGGGAGCTGATAGATGATATAGGAAAGTCTCATGACAATCTCAAGTACATATAGTAATAAAGCCACAAAGGATTTTAGCATTACAAAACTGAAGCAATGACTGCAAACCGAGATTTTTGTCTCATGCAGTAGTCCACATGTGTAATGAGCCAGCTCCATACTTGTGAAGATAATTATTTGTTCCTTGCCCAGTAAAGAAAGTCCTTCAGTAATGTTGGGCTAGAGGCAGGGACTTTAAGATACCAAAAAAATGGTTTCAATAAACATTAAACTCAGAACAAACAAGAAGGCCATTATAATGATGATAATGATAAAACTCAGAGCTATAAACACTTACTAAAGGGTCTACACCATCCATGCCCTGAAGAAAGAACTATCTGAAGAAGACGAATGTCCATCTTTGTAATTGCCTTAGACTTGAGTTGGGACAGGGGAGAAGTATTGAAGATTTCTGGTCATAAGGGCGTGGGATAGGAAAGGGGGAGAATGGAGTTATGTTTTTCCAAGGTTAGGTTCTGGGGGGCATGATCTCTTTCTCTGTCCATACGGGTGACCATCCCACTGTAGTCCCCAATCTCTTCATGACTTGATGGATACTCTGTCTGGCTGCCTCTTTCTTCAAGTCATGAGCATGATCACAGCATGATCTGTGACTTTACCATGAGAAACGCAGCACACACTTGGATAGGTTATTCCTTCCCGTTCACACTCTTGCATCCCATGAGAATTCCATAGACAGGACTATGAATCATTACCTGTAAATCCACAGAGGTGTGGTCTGTAGTACTTAATCCAGGATAAATCCTTCCTCATTGTGCTGTCTGTGACTATTCCCTTAAAGAGAGGTTATTTCCTTAAAGAGAAGTTGGTTAAGCTGATCTAATTCTCCAATTCTAAGGGGGAAAGTTAGGAGAGGATGAGAGATGACATCATCCACCACTGATTTCCAAAATTAATAAAAAGGTTAAGTGAGGCCAGTGGTAATGATTTGAGTATTGATTTCCTACCAGAAACTAGTTCATTTCTGTATCCTGCAAGCATTTAGTAATTATCAAATACTCCATTGGTTTTCTATGGCTAGTCACCTTTCATGGCCAGGTTTTGATTTGGGTGTATTTCCTTTTCTATGCGTTTAGGAGAACTTTTTTACTACTGTAATTAGTGGAGACCATCCTGCATATCTATTGCACTTGTGACACACCATTGCTTCCCAAGAGACAGTATGAAATTTCTAATTCAAGGATTCCTGAATGACTGCAAAGGTGCTGTACAGAATGAGAGTTTCTGCTTGTCTTATTGCTAGTTGAGGCAAGTCCACAACTCTTCTTTGCCTACTTGTTTTCATTTGTGAAACATGCAGTCATGTACACACAAAGTGCAAAACACTTTACCCAATCACAATTTCTAATTTAGTCTTCCCCATGGCCCTGTGAGTTAGGAATTGTTTTAATCATCTTTTACAGATGAGGAAACTGAAACTCAGTGAGTCGATGTGATATGCCCCAAGTCAAGCAGTTAGGAAGTGGTAGAGCTGGAGTTTGAATCATGTTGGTATTTTTAACCACTCACTCTCCTAATTGTATCTATGAAGGTTTCTGTCCAGCCCTTTATTTTATAGATGAGAAACTTCAGACCAGGGAGGTATAACTGAACTTCTCAATAACCCAATCTTATGGAATCATATGCTGATTTCGATTGTTGCCTTCCTCTTGCTTATTTAGCTACTGATATTCTTGGAAAAAAGAATGATATGACCATCAAGTTACATTATATGTTGCTAAGATAGTTAAAAGTTAAGTAAAAGTCCGGAGAAGATGGCGGCTTAGTAAGACAAGCGGGTCTTAGTTCCTCCTCCAGAAAAGCAACTAAAGAAACAGAAACAATACGAAACAGCTCCCGGAGTCACGACAGAGACCAAAAAGACAGCGTACTCCATTCTGGAACGGCTGAACGGGCAGGGAGAATCCGCTGCGGTGAGATACCCGAGGGGCGCACGTTTTCCCGGCCGGGGCGGCTGGCGACTGGGGTCCCCTCCACGCACGTGGCTCCCCAGTCTGACTGGGAACGTTGGATAGCGGGGCCCTCCCGTCACGCTTGGCGTTTCGGGCCAGCTGGGCAATTAGGACTGGCACTCTCCCAAGCCGCGGCGGCCAGCGACCCCTGCCTCCACGCGCAGTTTCCCGGGCCGACTGCCGTGCAGACAGACGAGCGCCACGAGCGCCACCTACTGGGTAGGAAAAGAAAAACAGAGCCCAGAGATTTCACAGAAAAACCTTTCAACCAGCTGGGTCCCACACCCAGGGAAATCTGACCAAATGCCCAGACACCAGCAGAAAATAATGGATGACGCTCGGAAAATTGAAGATATGGCCCAGTCAAAGGAACAAACCAATAGTTCAAATGAGATACAGGAGCTGAGACAACTAATGCTGAATATACGAACAGAAATGGAAAAACTCTTCAAAAACCAAATCAGTAAACTGAGGGAGGACATGAAGAAGACATGGGCTGAACAAAAAGAAGAAATAGAAAATCTGAAAAAACAAATCACAGAACTTATGGGAGTGAAGGACAAAGAAGAAAAAACGGAAAAAACAATGGATACCTACAATGGTAGATCTAAAGAGACAGAAGCTACAATTAGTGAACTGGAGGATGGAACATCTGAATCCCAAAAAGAAACAGAAACTATAGGGAAAAGAATGGAAAAACTTGAGCAGGGGATCAGGGAACTGAATGACAATATGAAGCGCACAAATATACGTGTTGTGGGTGTCCCAGAAGGAGAAGATAAGGGAAAAGGAGGAGAAAAACTAATGGAAGAAATTATCACTGAAAATTTCCCAACTCTTATGAAAGACCTAAATTTGCAGATCCAAGAAGTGCAGCGCACCCCAAAGAGAATAGACCCAAATAGGCGTTCTCCAAGACACTTACTAGTTAGAATGTCAGAGGTCAAAGAGAAAGAGAGGATCTTGAAAGCAGCAAGAGAAAAACAATCTGTCACATACAAGGGAAACCCAATAAGACTATGTGTAGATTTCTCAGCAGAAACCATGGAAGCTAGAAGACAGTGGGATGATATATTTAAATTACTAAAAGAGAAAAACTGCCAACCAAGACTCCTATATCCAGCAAAATTGTCCTTCAAAAATGAAGGAGAAATTAAAACATTTATAGACAAAAAGTCACTGAGAGAATTTGTGACCAAGAGACCAGCTCTGCAAGAAATACTAAAGGGAGCACTAGAGTCAGATACAAAAAGACAGAAGAGAGAGGTATGGAGTAAAGTGTAGAAAGAAGGAAAATCAGATATGATATATATAATACAAAAGCCAAAATGGTAGAGGAAAATATTATCCAAACAGTAATAATACTAAAAGTTAATGGACTGAATTTCCCAATCAAAAGATATAGAATGGCAGAATGGATTACGACCCAGCAATACCACTGCTAGGTATCTACTCAAGGGACTTAAGGGCAAAGACACAGACGGACATTTGCACACGAGTGTTTATAGCAGCATTATCTACAATTGCAAAGAGATGGAAACAGCCAAAATGTTCATCAACAGACGAGTGGCTAAACAAACTGTGGCGTATACCTACGATGGAATATTATGCAGCTTTAAGACAGACTAAACTTATGAAGCATGTAATAACATGGATGGACCTAGAGAACATTATGCTGAGTGAGTCTAGCCCAAAACTAAAGGACAAATACTGTAAGGTCCCACTGATGTGAACCGACATTCGAGAATCAGCTTGGAATATATCATTGGTAACAGAGACCAGCAGGAGTTAGAAACAGGGTAAGATAATGGGTAATTGGAGCTGAAGGGATACAGACTGTGCAACAGGACTAGATACAAAAACTCAAAAATGGACAGCACAATAATACCTAAGTGTAATGTAACTAGGTTGGAACACTGAATGAAGCTGCACCTGAAATATGGTTTTTTGTTTGTTTGTTTGTGTGTTTGTATCTTTTGTTTTTGTTTTTTTCTTTTTCCTTTATATATATATATATATATATATTATTAGTATTATTATTTTAATTCTCTTCTCTATATTAACATTCTATATCTTTTTCTGCTGTTTTGCTAGTTCTTTTCCTAAATCGATGCAAATGTACTAAGAAATGATGATCATACATCTATGTGATGATACTAAGAATTACTGAGTGCATTTGGAGAATGGAATGATTTCTAAATGTTGTGTTAATTTCTTTTCTTTTTTTTGATTAATAAAAAAATTTAAAAGAAAAAAAAAATTAGCTATAGAGCCCCCAGTCTTGAGGTTTGTTCATATGAAACTTAACCCCACAAAGGATAGGTCAAGTCTACTTAAAATTTAGGCCTAAGAGTCACCCCCAAGAGAGCCTCTTTTGTTGCTCAAATGTGGCCTCTCTCTTCAGCCAACACAACAAGCAAACTCACCACCCTCCCCCCTGTCTACATGGGACATGACTCCCAGGGGTGTGGACCTTCCTGGCAATGTCAGACAGAAATCCTAGAATGAGCTGAGACTCAGCATCAAGCAATTAAGAAAACCTTCTTGACCAAAAGGGGGAAGAGCAAAATGAGACAAAATAAAGTGTCAATGGCTGAGAGATTCCAAACAGAGTTGAGAGGTTATCCTGGAGGTGATTCTTAGGCATTAAGTAGATATCACTTTGTTATTCAAGATGTAATGGAGAGGCTGGAGGGAACTGCCTGAAAATGTAGAGCTGTGTTCCAGTAGCCATGTTTCTAGATGATGATTGTATGATATAGCTTTCACAGTGTGACTGTGTGATTGTGAAAACCTTGTGTCTGATGCTCCTTTTATCTACCTTGTCAACAGATGAGTAGAACATACAGAATAAAAATAAATAATAAGGGGAACAAATGTTAAAATATATTTAGTTTGAAATGCTAGTGATCAATGAAAGTGAGGGGTAAGGTGTATGGTATGTATAATCTTTTTTTTCTGTTTTCATTTTATTTCTTTTTCTGTTGTCTTTTTATTTCTTTTTCTGAATTGATGCAAATGTTCTAAGAAATGATGAATATGCAACTAAGTGATGATATTGTGAATTACTGATTATATACGTAGAACGGAATGATCACATGTTAATGTTTTAGTTCGTTTGTTAATTTTTTAAATTAATAAATAAATAAATTTAAAAAAAAAAGTTAAGTAAAATATTGCTCAAAACAGCAGCCAACTGCTTCTGTGCATTATTTAGTTCACACTCACTACAAAAAGGATTTGGTCCCATGAAAAAATAACATTTTTTCATGAAAAAATAATAGTTTTTTCATGAAAAATAATAAGACACAGAAAAAATAATTCTGTGTCTCCACATCAAGAAAGACCTGGCCATGTGCTCTGATACATTTAGAGAAAGAAAGAGCTTCCATTTCTTCTTTTCTAGTACCCACCAAAATAAAATGGCATGTTTGTTCAGGGCTAGTAAGCAGGCTCTGAGTGATACCAAATGGGAAACTAGAAATTATTTATGTAGTGAGTCAGTCAAATGGCCAGATAGGGAGCATGATGTTTCCTCAGAGATGGAGGGAGAGACATTGGTCATTTTCTGGGAATCAGAAAGGAACTTTCAGAGTTGATCTCTTCCATGTGTGATTGTGTGTATATGTCAGGAGACAATGGAGAGAAAGAATTCAAGAACCAGCTGAGGCAAGAAAAGTCATCTCTGCCATGTGCATACCTTCAGGGAATTCAGACTTTGTGATTCTATCAACATTTTGTTTAGAATTTTGTTTCAGAATATAAAATTCCATAAATAAAAGAACAAAAGCAGGTTATGTTGGGGACATGGGACAAGGAGAATTAACTTAAAGAGAGGAAAATGTATATATTATGGAAGTATTGCCTTGCTTCACATAATTTATTTTTCTTTTAAAAGAATATTTTTAATAAGCACATTACTTCTACAGACTGTACCAACTATGTTTTTGGGGTACTTGTGAAGCCTGTAATAGAATCACACACACACACACACACACACACACACACACACACACACACACACGGCATTCAAGGCCATTCCTAGTTCAACCTACCCTACCATGCCTCAAGCACCCACCCCACCATACTACATGCCCTAAACATCCTATGCTCCAGTAAGACAGAACTTCTTGCTCTTCCCAGAATGCAAAGCCTTTTGGCTCCTTCTCTGCTCATGTTGTTGCTTTTGCTTTGGATACCCTTTCTCATTTTCTAAACTAAAAAAATGTATGTGTGTATATGTGTATGTGTGTGTGTGTGTGTGTGTGTGTGTGTGTGAATGTATATTTACCAAAGCCTATCTTAAGTTCCACCTTCTCTGTGAATACTTTCTACCATCCTGCCACACATACTACACTTGTTCTCTACCATATTCCCTCTCTCCTCTCAGATATACTCATTCAGCCCTGATGAATTATAAATGGCTACATATATATGCCTCTCCATCCTATCTCAACTCCACCCTTACTCTGCAAATTTTAAATTCCTTGAGAACAAAGGCTATGTCTTATATATTCTTAGCCCAGCCCACTACCACTTGCTTCTCAGTCCCTGGTGCATAAGTTTTTTAAGCAGATGTGTTGAATGATGGCTGAATTACTTAATTATTTGATCAGATTGAATAAAACACATTAACATATCTGCTCCTTAGCTTTAAAGTAAAAAAATGTATTGAACTAATCCAACAGCTCACCTGAAAGCAAGTTTTTAACAATGCTTTCTGCCAGATCCTCCCTTCTATGATAGAGTGAAATCAAAACAAAACATATAACTAATTGAAATATTCACCCTTAAGTTTAACATCTATGCTCGTCATTTTCTATTTGCCCCTGCAGATCTATTATTTGCCCTTCTCTGCCATGCCCTATGCTCTAGAAAGCTAAATACTAGGAATTACATCCTCCAGACTGTTTGCCTTCTTGTTCTCTATTGGGCTCAGCTAATAGAAGGTGTGGTCAGGAGCTCAGCAGGCAGGAGGAGTGAGAGCCAGAGAACTTATTTCCCTCCTCAGCTTTGCTGGAGCAGAGTTGGGTGGTGGGTGCAATCCTCCATCTATGCCCACAGCTCCTGTTGGTTGCCACTCTTACCTGGTGTGTTAGTTTTCTACGGCTGCTTTAATACATTTCTGCAATCTTGGTGGTTTAAAACTGCACATTTATCTTAAAGTTCTGTAGGTCAGAAATAGGACATAGGTCTCAAATGGACTAAAATCAAGGGGTTGGCAAGACTGCATTCCAAATGGAAGGCTCAAGGAGAGAACCCACTTCCTTGCCATTCTCAGCATCTAAGGGCCATCTGCATTCTTTTGCCTATGGCTCCTTCTTTCATGTTTGAAGCCGACAACATTGCAAATCTTTGACTCTTCTTGTCTGTCCACATCTCTCTCTGACCACAGCCAGGAGAGATTCTCCACTTTAAGGACTCACTTGGTTAGATTGAGCCTGTCTAGATAATCCAGGATAATCTTCCCATTTCAGGGTTCTCAATTTCAATCACATCTATAAAGTCCCTCTTGCCATGTAAGGTAACATATTCACATGTTCCAGGGATTAAGGCATAGACATCTTTGGGGAGCCAGTATTCTCTCTACTACAAGTTGGTTTAATTCTCATTCTTATCAGTTCCCTTTACTTGCCCTTTCAGGCCTAGAAGTGGAAAAGGCTTTTTGATGTTTCTAATTCCTGGGGCTTCATTATCCTATGTTGGTTCCCTAATTCTACCCTCACCTCTACAAACACTTTCTTCATTAAATTTTCTTCCCTTAACCCTACATACATGCCCTGTGATCCCTGTCAGAGTAGTGACAGATACTATGATGTTCACCTATCACAGATCAAATTTGTGGGGTTAGAGTCCCCCTGGAGTCCTAGAAAACATTATTTTGTTTAAGTTAAAAGGACACTGACACATCCAACCCCAGCCTGTGCAGGCACAATGCCGACCCACTGCCCTGAACTCTGCGCATGCACACAAAGGGCCCCACGCCCTAGACCAGCACAGACCAGGGCCCTACCCCCAGACCTGTGCACCTACACAGCCACATCCTCCCCAGCCACTGGGTGCTCACATGAACAGGCACCAGCATAGTATCTCCAACCCCAACCTGCACCTATTCCTGCGCTGCAACACATCATCTCACTGTTGTGCCCTGCCCCACGCCCTGCATCCTGCTCCACATCCATCTCACAAATACAAGGCTTTAGACTATTGAAATAAATAAACTCCTGAAGTAAATCAATCAAGATATTTACATGCCACAAAGACAGCAGAAGATCACTAAGCATATCATGATGCAGACAGATATAGCCCAGTCTAAAGATCAGCTTTAAACAACACAGCAGATACAGATTTTGGAACTAGTTAAAGGATGTTCATATAATTCTGCTAAATAAAATTAATGAGATGGCTAATGACATAAAAGAGATCAAGAAGACACTAGAAGAGCATAAAGAGGAATATGAAAGAATAAATAGAAAAATAGCAGATATCAAAGAGATTAAAGATGCTGTAGACCAAATGAAAAACATACTAGAGACACACAACAGCAGATTTGAAGAGGCAGAAGAAAGAATAAGCGAACTAGAGGACAGGACAACTGATTTCAAATGCTCAAAACAACAAATAGCAAAAAAAAAGATGGAAAAATTTAAACTGGATCTCAGGGAAATGATGGACAAAACAAAGTGCACAAATATGAGAATCACTGGTGTCCCAAAAGGAGAAGAGAAGAATAAAGGGCTAGGAAGATTAGTTGAGGATATAATGGGGGAAAACTTCCCAACCCTTTAAAGGACATAAATATCCAAGTCATAGAAGCTCAACAAACTCCAAATGGAATAAATCCAAATAGGCCTTCTGCAAGACACATACTAATCAATATGTCAAGTGTTGAAGAGAAGCAGAAAATTCAGAAAGCAGCAAGAGAAAAACAATCTACTACATATAAGGGAAACCACATAAGACTGAGTTCAGACTACTCAACTAGCACTTTGGAGGCAAGAAGGCAGTGGTATGATATATTCAAGATCCTGAAAGAGAAGGACTTCCAGCCAAGAATTCTGTAACCAGCCAAACTGACCTTCAAAACTGAGGGAGAGATTAAAATCTTCACAGACAAATACTGAAAGAATCTGTCAACAAGATTGGGCCTATAAGAAATACTAAAAGGAGTTCTCTCAGTTGAAAAAATAAGGACATTGATAGTTCTCACCAGTGTCAGAGTCAACAGCTTTCTGGGTGAATTAGGGCCAGTTCTACCCAAAGAATTATTGAATGCTTTCCACATTTCTGGCATTGTTCTAGATGATGGAGATATAGCCTGGGAAAAAAGATACATATATCTCTAACTGCATGAAACTTCTATTTTAGTGTGTGTATTGTTTTTCTAGGGTTGCTGTAACAAAGTACAATGAAATAGATAGCTTAACACAACAAAGTTATTGTCTTACAGTTCTGGAGGTTGGAAATCTGAAATCAAGGTGAGGGCAAGGCCATTCTCCCTTTAAATCTTGCCTCTTTCCAGCTTCTTGTGATTTACTGGTAATAATTGGTGTTCTATGGCTTGTCTCAGTATAACTGCAATCTCTGCCTCAGTCATCACATAGCACTTTCCCCTATGATTATTTGTGTCTCCTGACCCCTTATAAGAACACCGGTTACAGTAGAGTGAGGGCCCTTTATATTCCAGTATGACCTCATTGCAATTTAACTAATTCCATCTGAAATGACCCTATTTCCAAACAAGGTCACAGTCACAAGACCAAGAGTTAGAACTTGACGATGTCTTTTAGAGGAACACAATTCAATGCATAACAGCACAGAAGTGGGGAAAAGTAGACAAAATGTATGATATGGTGGCTGTTATGAATGCTATAGCAGAGACTAAGCAAAGGAAGGGATTAATAAGTGTACATGTGGAAGGGGTAGGGGGCAAGTGATGGCTGGTAGAGTCCAACAGAGATAAGGGCTGACTAGAGAATCCATGGTGACAGGAAGATATGACAAAGATATAAGATTAATCTTTATGGTCTTTAGGCAGACAGGGGTGATGAGGCTGTGAGAGCTGGGACCCAGAGGGAAAGGTGGGAGTCTTGCCAGAATTTTGAAGCATTTGGAGACTCCCTTTTCACACCTGCAGATACTCATATGGAGGCCAGAAAATGGTCAGATCCCCAATCTCTCCTCTTTACCTGCCAAGAGAGACGTGGACATGGATGAGAAGGCATGTTAACCAGAGCCTGTAGGTAAACAAAATGGGTTGTCTCTGTCATCCATTTTTAGGCACTTTTTATGTTTTCTTTTCCTTTTTTTTTTTTTTAACTCAAATAAAAATTCCTACTAGTATCTGTGAAGTCCATTAAAATGTTCTTTCTGAAGGCTATTAACTGCTTCTGCATGCTATTTCTTCACCCCAGTGAGTGTGAAATTTCTGCCATATGAATTGTTGGAGAGAAGGCTAAAAAATCTTTGTATTAAAAGCTCCTTTGAAGAATCCTCCTGTTGTGTGGATGTTTCTTTCATGCTTTTATCCTCTTCACCCCACCCAGATAATCATCTGGATTATGGTGTTTATGAATTCCATGTTGATATGCATCTTAGGTAGATTCAACTATCTGTGGCATGTGGGTGAGTTTGTTCAGCTCCTGATCACTATGAGTTTTTCTATAAAAGGATGACTCTTTAGAACCTTCAAACCTTTTTACTAACACCTATATCCTTAAATCTTCCCCACATTGAAAGAGGAAAGTAAGGGGACAGGTGGCCCAAGTTCTGTCTCTGAGCTCTAGTTATTGAAGTTTCTTGTGTATTTTTGAGATCACATTCCTCTTTTGAAAGGTTAAGTTGATGACTTTTAAGCTCATTAGTAAATCATAATCACCATCAATATCATAACATATTTTGCTACTATACAGGCATTGTACTAAGTACCTTATATGCATTACCTTTTGTAATTAATAGTGGCATAGACAGATATTATCATCCCCATTTTACAGATGAGAAAACTGAAGCTCTAAAAGGTCAATAAACTGTCCAAGATTATACAGTTAAGAAGTAATCATTTTGTTCACTAATGTATCTAAGGACCTGCAATGGCAGGTACTAAATGTACTGCTTTAAACTCTAATCTTTCCATACTTAAGCCATTCGCTGACTGTGTTCATTTGCAATTCATTCTTAATTTGTTCACTTAATGTTAACAGAGGATAATATATACAGCGTTTCTGTTCTTCTTAACTTTATTATCCAGTAGCTATAACTTGGGACTACACTGCAGGTTTTTAAAAAGGATTTTAAGAATTTGTTAGCCTCAATCACCTTGAGCATCCCCTGGAAGAGTAGTTCTCAAACAGGCAATTTTGTCCCCAGATGATATTTGGTAATGTCTGGAGATAATCTGGGTTGTAATAATGAGGGTAAGGGGTGCATCTAGTGAGTAGAGGCCAGGATTGCTGCTAAATATCCTATGATGCCTAGCACCATAAAACTAGAATTATATGATCCCAAATATCAATAATAGTTCAGAGGTTGAGAAACCCTCTATACAAATCAGACCAACTCCCTGATCTCTCTTTTAGCAGCATCATCCTCTCCTCACCATAACCCCTACATAGACAGACATATATATATTTCCAAGGCCCCCATACTCAGTTTTCCTTCAGGATGCCTTCATCCAGCCACAACTCATTCTCTAGATTCTTCTAACCCTTTCAATAACATATTTTCTGTTTTGACCCCATTCTCAAAGAGCCTTGTAAGGTGACTCACTAACCAACTCCACATACTAAGTACCTTCAACAAGGCTTTGAGCTTAATTTGAGTCACAATGTATAATTGATGAGTTATACATTGAATAATGAGATTTTTTTAAGCCATAAAACACTTTTTTTCTATTATTTCCCATTCGAAATACATTTTATTTTCATGGAGCCCATCCTCCTGTCTAGCCATCTAAAATGAATGCATCCCAAAGGACCCTTCTAGACAGCAGGGTGGTAGGTAGGTGTAATTCAGCCATAAGATAAGGAAAGAAGTTTAATCTCTTCAAATTGCCAAGATTTCCCCCTGTAATTAGGAAAGTGCATTCTAAAACTCTGCATAATTTAAAATATACTTCATGTGCTAATGGAAAAGGACTGAGAATAGAAATAAATCTTTGCTATAAATAATCAATGCTATCAAAATGTCATGGTGAAAAAGCTCTTATGATAGGGACAAAGACAGATCGTTTTCTGGGGTTTTATCTGGAGAGTGTCAGGCTGTGCACCAGAATGCCTTCTTATTCATTTTACTTACCAGTTTGGTTGTCTCATCTAACCACTTCCATAAAAGACTCTATTCAGATTCAAACGAAATACAATACATATATGAATATATATATAAGAATAAAATCAGAGCAAAATTAGCCCAAAGAAAAGAGGGAAAAATAATAGCTTATGCTAGGCAATTGAGAGGGCCACACCTATACCCAAAATCTTTATCAAAAATTAAAATTGTTTATATGATCTTCCAGCACTCAGCTCACTGCTCCTTGAAACAACATTGGTCTTTTAATCTTAGTATCTCTTTTGTCCAGCTCAGTACCTAGCATGTAGTAAGTGCTCAATAAATGCTTACTGCTTCCATGAATTAACACATGAGCTCATTAATCTACTAATCAATTAATACTTAATTGATCTCTATTTCCTGGAAGCCTGAAATTACAAAAAGAAAGAAAAAAGCACATTAGGACAAAAGAAATGTCGTGTTTTGATGTAGGAAAAACTGACGTGGTAAACATACTCTATGGCTTGGATTAAATCTGAGGGAAGGCAATTCAGAGCAGATGGGATCATTTGAATGAGTTAATAAATGAATGAATTAGAGAACAAATAAATGAATGAGGGAATGAGTGAGTGCATGACCATTTACATTCTTTCAAATAATCCATAATAGAGTGCCTGAAATGTACCAGGTGCTGAGCTTGGTCCTGGGGTTACAAAGATAAGTAGAACAAAACCTCTAATTTTGCCAGAGGTTCTCAACCTTGGCTGCACATTCAAATCACCTGGAGAGATTTTTCACTCTTGGTCTATTCTCTTCCCCAGAGCAATTAAATCGGAACCCATGGGTATGGGACACAGACAACAGTAGCTTTAAATCTCCCCAGGTGATTCCAATTATAGTCTAGTTTGAGAACCACTGGTTTCTAGTACTGTGGGAGAAAGTAACAAAACCTAGTGCATTTTAGAAATGTCTGCAGTGTGCCTAGAGTAAAGGAATAAATGGGAATTAGCATTTATTCAGCATCTCTGCATGTTAAACAAGGTGCAGGTGTTTTACATTTGTCTCATCTCATTCCCATGATATCCCTATGAAGTGTTATCATCCAGAGTTTACAGGAAAAAAAAAAAATAAAGCATAGATAACACACAGTCCCAGCTAAAGAGAAGTTTTCAGAGACTATGATGAAAGGCAGAACATATAAAATAGATATCATGGGAAATAGGAGAGGAAACTCAAATGGAACTCAGGAGAACCGGGTTAATGCTTAAATATTGTCACAAGCTGTCTGACCACAGCAAGTCACTTAACCTGGCAGGGCCTCTAGAATGAGAATAGTGTTAAAACATGAAATTCTAAAATTTTAGCAGGGTTACTCTAGAGACAAAAATAATATTACCATAGTAGTTGAAATTTGAAAAAAAGCAATAACAGATGTCACAGAGTATGGACTAGTCACTGGTCAACCCTTTAAGAACTGACACATAATATGCCAACTTTCAAGAGTCTGATGTATAAACCATTCTGCTGAAGTATTGCTGTAAAAAGAGAGAGATATTTCTATTAACTTTGTTCAGCGCAAATCATTTGGTGAACCTGGAATCAGGTCAAGGAAGATACGGTAATAAGGAATTTTCTTCCCAGTCCCCAAAGCATCATATATTTCTTTTCTGCAGAAACAGTGCATTCACCCCAGAACAGGGAAGACAAAATTCTGTAAGTTTAATCCTTGAGATTTATTTTCCTACATTCCATTGATACCACCATCTTTATCAATATTGTCTTTCTATAATAAAATTTCTATTTCAGCTTCTCATTAGTCAGCTTCAGCTGCTGCAATGTAAAGGATTTACTTTATACTTAATTGTGTTACATCATCCACCATAAAATTACAAGGGATCAGGTTAGGGCTTCAGCTGTTGATAGACTCCTGGGTTCTTTCTACATCAAGTTATTGAAGGAAATAAGAATGGAAGTGAGAAGATGAGGACATGGCCCTTGCCCAGGTTCTGCCGTGAGTTATTATACTACCTTGGGAAAATTACTCAGTCTGCCTGAGCACAAGATGACTACCTTTGTGAAAAGAAAAGGACCACCACAAACTTTTTTTGCATATGAAAAGTTAAAAACAATACATAAATTTACCCATAACAAAGTAGACACTGATAACTTAATATGCCTTCCTAATTCTTCCACCTGATCATCTTTATTGGGTTTGATACTTTCAGCCTATCTCAACCACTGATTTACTGCAACAAATTACTAGTTACCTTTGCTATACTTAAATTCTCCCTCATTGCACTTTCAGGAGTTAACGTTCTCTGGACATTCTGGGGACATTTTACTGTTTCCCTCAGGTACGACAATCATTCTGTTTAAAGCTTTATAACATAACTTTATCACTTACTGTCTTTTATGGACTTGACAATCTCTCTAGGAAGGAGGCAGAATCTATTTTTAGTCCCACTTGACAAATGAGGAAAACTGAGGCCCAGAGAGTTTGAGTGAACAGCAGGGGGGAATGAACTTAAACCCCATTCTTGATTCCAAGTGCTCTGAGTTCTTTCACTTAATCCTATTTTACACCCTCCCATTTAGAGCCTTATGTGGCTCTAAGTAGTCATTCCATCCCTGGGGTTCTACTTTTCTCCTCTAAAAAGGAAACAAATCTATGACAACTAGCCTTGGCCAGATCTTTTAGGGCAATAGTTAAAGTACAGGGCAGAAAATTGGAGAAACACTCAAGAACATATAGGATATCCACGGAAATTTAAGAGTCTCTAAATCAGTCCCATAGGAAAAATGTTTAAGGGGTAAGAGGTCTTTTAATCGAGGAAAAAGAAACCGGGCAGCAACCTCATTAACTTTCTTTCACTACATAGAGGAATAGGACAAGGGACATTGACCAGCGTTCTCAGAACTAAATATTAGAGAATACACAACCATAGGGATTTAGGTCAGAGTTTCCTGACTGCAAGAATGATTATACATGGGAAGAGAACTAAGAAGGCAAGCTTCCTGCATAGTCAATATCCCTGAAGATGTTAAAAGCCATCATTCTTGTGAGCAGGGGAAAGAGGGACACAGGTGGTTGAGAGCACAGCAAACCCCACCTTGGAGATATAACTTAAGGGAGAGTAGAGGTGGAGGGAGGATAATATGCAATACTATATATTACCTATTACATGCTTAGAAAAATACATGGTTTATTATTTTCATAAAAAAATACACAATTCAAATGTAACATAGACTTGTGTATTACTCACGAGCCAGGAAGATTCTTAATAGACTGATGTGAGTACTTAATGTTTATAAAATTTGGGGCAGGAATGGATAATAAGTACATTGGTGCTCGGTTGCACCACTGTGTGTTTCCAACAACTAAGGGAGCCCCTTTCTGGGGGCAGAAGATAAGACTAGAGGTCCACAGTTCATGTCAGAGCACCTACTACCAGCTTATATGAACACCCATCTTCTATTATCCAGTAATCCAAACATTTAATGACTGCTCAAAGTACAGCAGGCCCACACATGGTACTGGGGAAAAGGAAAACAAAGTCCAATCTCTGACTTAAAATGCTTAGGGGTTAATGTTGGATAAGACAATGTGATGTAAGTAAACTAGGGAATGGAGTGCACAGAGTGAATGGGCCCCATAGAAGCAAGTAAGAAGGATGTCTCAGGGTTGAGCTTTACATAGTAAAAGTGAAGTTTAACTTTTCTTGATCATTAGGAAAAAGAACGTGGGTTTGGAAAGAAGTAAAAATCAACAACAACAACGAAACCCAGAATAGAACAAACAAACAAGCAAAAAACCTTGACTCCTTCCTTCTTGTTTACACATAATACAGTATCACTAACCTCGAGCAAATTTACAGATATACGAAAACCATACACTAAAGATTAAATAGAACTATTCTATATTTACTAAACATGGAACCATGGAAATAGTTCCTTAAAGCTGGGCTCTGCATATTCAAAGCAAATTTTTGGACACTTGAGACTGTTTTGGATATACATTGCTTAAATTTCGCTTTTTCCAAAATGCCCATGCTTCCTCCATTGTGAGAAGATACATAAAAAGTTTCCAATTTTAAATTTACTCTGGTTTGGAGAGTATTCATGTGCAAAAATGATCTTAAAGGGCTTTTACAACATAAAGCTGAGGGTCCACTTTTTTCATTCTTCTTCTTCTGTTCCTGCTGCTGCTGCCCAAGTGTCAGAAACAACTAAATAGATGTTTCTCTCAGCATTCAATAACCAAAAAACTAGCCTTTGGGATGAAATCAGGTATGAAAATTTAAAGCCTAAAGGATAGTTTTTCAGAAAGTTTCAAGCAATTGAAACAACTTAGGGAGGACAATAACTCTGAAATCACAGGTGTAGAATTCCTCTTGCCAAAGAACCTAATGGTCAAGCTGAATCAATTCATCTATATTTATGCAGCAAATACCAGTGTGTGTGTGTTAGGAAGGCATGCTCACCTCAAGTGGCTTGAGTCCTAATGAGAAATTTAAGCAATGATAAATCAATTAGTGAAAACAAATTCAGTTGTGCTTTACTGTTTTGATATCTATATATATCAAAACCACATACAGATATCAAAACCACATATATATATCAAAACTATATATATATATATATATATATTTGAAGTTAGATGGAAATGAGTGACGTAATCCTAGGTAATGCTATGTGAGAAGTAGAGTCATGATACTACATCTGTGTTGTGCACGAAGGAAAGAATGTTCAAGGTACCACCTGTTTGTTATGTGCAGTTTGAAAGATGCTCATGGTACTACCAGTGGGACAAGCATGAAGTGAAGGACGCTCAAGGTATCACCCATGTGCTGCACATTATCTGGAGAATGCTCAAGTACCACATGCATGTTGTTCACAAACTGAAGAATGTTCAAGGCACCATCTGTTGGTTGAGCCTGAGTTGAAGGTTGTGTTTCATACCTCCCTCATCATTCCCACCCCAGTACTTCCTCACAAGATCATCAGGGCTTGCCCTTCTGCCCTACTCTGCTGGTCTGAATCTGTTATGTACCCCAGAAAAGCCTATGTTCTTTTACTCTAATCCGGAGGGGGCAGACCTATTGTTGGGTGGGTCTTTTTGATTAGGTTGTTTCCATAGAGATGTGACCCCATCCATTCAAGGTGGGTCTTAATCTGCTTACTGGAGTCCTTTAAGGGAGAGCCATTTTGGAGAAAGCTCAGAGGTGAGAGAGGCTAAGAGAGAAAAACAAAAACCCACAGGAGAAGCCAGAAGGACCCACAGGAGCTGAGGAAGCCATTTTGAAACCAACCCAGGAGAAAAGGGCCAGCAGACATCACCACATGCCTTCCCATGTAAGAGAGGAACCCCAGACACCATCAGCCTTTCTTCAGTGAAGGTATCTCTTGTTAATGACTTGGACATTTTTATGGCCTTAGAACTGTAAATTTGTAAATTTACACTTTGGATTAAAATCCAAAGGAGCTTCAGCATATAGGCAGCTTTAGCAAACAAAAACCTACCTAGCATACCTAGTATGAAATCCCCAACATTAGTCAGTCTTTAGGATTAGAAAGCAAGAGTATGTCTCCATATGATTTCAAGCAAAGTACATTTATAGAAAAGGAAATATACAAGTAGTTAAGAGAACCCAGTTCTAGTGCCTGCTCTGCTATAATTCAAGACAGAATAACCTCAGAAACTCTAGACTAACCATTCTGGGTTTTAGCTTTCATCAGTAAAATTAGGGTGAATAACTGATCTATAATTTATCTTCCAATTTTTAATGTCTATGTCAGTGATATAGCTTGCCAACTAGCTGACTATTTGATGAACTATTTACTTGACCTATTTTCCCATAGGTCTGATTAGCCAATAGTAACCTTGTTCTCATTTCCCTGCTTTGCCCAGAGTGAGCCCTGGTAGGAAGGTAATATCAGAGATGCCTTGTCTTCATTTCTGATTTATTTCAATTAATGGAGAAACCTAAAGCTTTAAGCTCTCTCCTTAGCTTTGAATTACCAGTTAATGGTAAATAGCCACTTCACAAGTGGCTGTTTTCCAGACTCAAATAGTTTATTTAGAATGCAAGCAAATCTTGCAAACATTCTAACCCCACACAATTCCTCTACATACTTAATGTTTGCATCTTATATTCTTTAATAAAAGAGGAAACTTTGTTATGGAGATAATGGAATGCAGCATTGTACTGGTAGTTAGGATGTGCCATGAGGATATCTTTCTAGGATGAGGGAGATTTGAGTGGCAATTTAAAGGAAAGAAATCCTATAGCTTACTAGAAAGAAAAATTTTGAGCATTTGATGAAAGTTTGAGAAAGATCCACAAGAAATAGAAAAATTTTTAAAAAGGTAGAAAAAAAAGTAAGAAAATAATCTTCGCTAAAACAAAGTTAATGAGAAAGGGTAGACAGGATTGGCAAATAAATGAGACATGAGTCAAATCCTATCCCCACCAGTAACAGGCTAGGATAATTGGTGAGGACAACTTTTGTATTGACTCAGAATACTTCCACTCAGTCTAGAGCCCAAAGTACTCACTCTCAATCTATTAGAGATGCACATTCGGTGAAACCTATCATTCCAAATATAATGGAAAGTGGCATAATATCAATTCACTATCTATCGCTCACTACATAGACAATGAGATGCATGCTTTGGACATTAGAAAAGATCAGAAAAACCTCTCCCTGACCCTCAAAGTCCTTGCAGTTTAGAAGACAGTGAAAAACGCATAAAGAACTAATAATCATAATAGGCAAAATACGAAAAGAGCTATAAAGGGATGCAACCTTAAGGAACTGCAGTTCTATCGTAGGAAGCCAGGGTGCCTTCTGGAAGGAGCCAGCATCTGTGCATGCAACAGACCCTTAAGACCAGGGAGAACTTTAGAGATGAAGGTGGCCCAGGAGAAGATGAGAAAGGCACAATTAGCTGGGGAGGGGAGAGCTTTGATGAGTACTGCCAGCCCCTTATAAGTGCCCAGAGGAATCTGGAGCAAGCTGGTATAACCAGTATAGAAAAGTATTTGAGTGCACTCAACCAGATGTTTTGTGTAAAATGAGATCAGCAAAAGGAGGCTTAGAGCAGGCCATATCCAAGGCAAATTTTATCAAGATGTTGGATTATATAAACCTGGAGACAGGTGAATCTGGTGTTTCATCCAACAATGTGTGTGCAAATAAGAGAGGTAGAAGTTGGGGTTTTAATTGGCAAAATGGACTGCAGTACTTTTTCACTGGGCAGATCGGGAAACCATGAGGGGAAGAGGGATGAATGTCTTCTTTCATTTAAAGTGGAGGAAGAGATTCTATGCAGAGATGGTCCCTCTTTGTAGGAAGGGGATGGGGAGATCAAGGCAAACAAAAGCATCATGTATCCAGAGTGGTCAGCAGGGAGGCAAGTTCACCCACACTACATTAGGCACCTGCATACCTGAGGAAAAATATGAACTGCCATCAATAATAGTGGCTTACTATAGTACAAAAATACTGGGCAGGAGAAGGACAACATACATAGCTTGAAGAGTTTCAGAATCCTGAGATGCCCCTGGGAGTATAACCCTTGCCCCCCCAAACCCCTCCCTAACACCCTGTTGAGTATTGCTATAAGCCTGGAACCTGGTTTTGGACAGGGTGACTCAGCCTTCTCCCTGACCTCTATGGATTGCCAAACTCCTGACTATGGACAGCAAAATTCCTCAGTGCAGGGACCAGATTTTTATTAGTTTCTGTAACCCCAGCACTAAGTTTACTGCCTGCAAAACACTAAATCCTCAGTGTGTTTATTGGCAGGAGTTCAGCTGGAAGACTTGCTGTGACTATAAAGTCATCTTCCTGATCATTCCATCATTTATTTCTAGGATGCTTACTGAGCCAGGCTAGGTTCTAGGCACCAAATACACAAAGATGAATGAAAGATGATCCATGAAGCTCACAGGCTAGTGGGCCAGAGTTATATAAAGTAAATGAATTTGCTATTTAGGTATAACTGGCATCAAATAAATTCCAAGCAGAAGCTATCTAGTTCATCCATCCATTCACCTATGCATTCATTAACAATTCAATTGAGTTTATTGGGTGTCACATGTATCAGGAGATTACACAGATAAGGGAAATGTGTTGCATTCCCTAGAGAAGCTTGTCATCACAGTCACAGATAAGTACAAGACATAATCGGTTCTAACAAATGTATTTATAAAGATCAGTGGGAGTCCAGAGTAAGACCCAGACTACAGGAGTCCAAGAAGGCCTCTGAGTAGTAGCCACACAGATTTATAAACAAAAGCCACATGATTTTATCAATATAGGCTTTTTCTTTTATAGGCCATATAATTCTTTAGTGAAACCTCAAGAAGAAGAAGACTGTGACGATGATGATAATGATGACAATGAAGAAGATGATCACGGTGACCAAAAAGAGGAGGAGGCAAAGGAGACACCAATGAAGACGCCAAAACTACTGCTTTCGGTCGAAGTATGTAGGAGTTTGGGGGAGCAAGAAGCCTAGAATCCCCCAATCAGCCTCCCCTGTGCTTTAGTGCCCTCAACACACAAATGAGGAGTTAGACAGGCCCACTCAGACGTGACTCCAAGCAAACCTGGGAGGATGAATCAGATGCCACTGGTAAGTTTCCAAGAAAACAAGATGGAGGGGCGGGGGGGGGGGGGGTTGGCTACCTGAGGCCTCATTAAAGCTAGACATTTTGACATCCCAAAATAGAGGAAGACTGAGTGAAAGCATGCTGTCCCAATTACCACATGCAATTGTTTTCCTCTGGAATAGAGCAAGTCTGCTTTAAACATTTTTGTGCAAAGAAGAGCATTTTCAGATAAGAAGAAGAATTTAAGAGTCAAGAATACAATGATTTATTTGAGAGAAAGAAAGAGATGGAAAAATGCCTTTTAAAAAAGATCAACTCATCTCCAAAGGATGTACACTTGGTCCCTTCCCCAGCTGAGCAATGCAATTTGTCCATAACTTTATTGACTTGATAAGGCAAACCAGCTTTGCAGAAGACAAACTTTTTGTGTGCCTGAGAAGTTTGGCATCACAGGGACTGACTCCAGCATGTGATGCCTCTTGGCCCAGACCTTTCTCTTTCTGCTTTAGTGACATGCTGCGCCATGTAATGGGGCTCCCTCACCTTTCTTTGCTTCATACATATTTACACCAACAACAGCTTCTCTTGCTTCGGACTTAGAGTACAATTTTTGCAGCATAAGGTTTAAAATCACTAAGAATAAAGATCAACAACAACTAAGATTATACATTTGCTTCTGGACAATTTATTCTGCTTCACACCAAGATGTATTTTACTGGACACTTTAATTTTTAGCTTTTAATTCTCAGTTAAGAGTCTTCAGAAAATATTGGTAGTCTACAGAAATGACCAAAAAGCACATCTCTTCAAACCAAGATCGCTGAATGTATACTCCATTTTCCCAGCTCCATTTTTCCAGCCTAGGGATTGACAAGTTATGGCCCAGGGTCTAATCTTGCTTTCCTCCCTGTTTTTGTAAATAAAGTTTTATTGGAACACAGCCATTGCCATTTATTTACATATTGTCTATGGCTGTTTTGCACTACAGTACCAGAACTGAGACCTTCTGGTCCTCAAAGCTTAAAATATTTACTATCCGGCAGCTTTCTAACCACCACGTCTGAATCTCTATGAACATTTCAATTTGGATTCCTTATTGCCTCCTTCTAAATCAATATGTCCAAAGTTTCTCATTACTTTTCTCTCAGTTCTGTGTCTTCTCTGTTTCCTAGTCCACTAAATGACATTACCATACACCAAAATATTGGGAATCCATTTTGGCCTTCACCCTTTCCTTCAACCACATTACAATCATCCACTAAGCCCAAACCATGCCACACCTCCCCCTGCAGCTAAAATGATCTTTCCATAAATAAAGTTATGTCACATTATAAAAAAATATTTTTATTTAGAAATATTCACACATAATCCATCCACAGTATATAATCAATGGCCCACAATATCATTACATAGTTGTGTGTTTATCACCATTATCATTTTTAGAACATTTGCATCACTCCAGAAAAAGGAAATAAAAAGAAAAAATAAAAAACTCATACAACTCATACTCCTTACCTCTCCTAGTCATTGACCATTAGTATTTCAAATCTACCCAATTTTTTTCCTTTACCCCTATTATTTATTTATTTTTCCTTATTTTTTTTCACTCATCTATCCATACCCTGAATAAAAGAAGCATCAGTGATTATGCCACATTTTAATGGTTTAAAATATTTCAATGGCTTTTCATTCTTACTGACCATAAAGACATTTCAGTCTCCTCAACCGAGCTTATTGAAAGCTTCGTCCAATTTGACTCTTACCTATGTCTCTAGTCTCCTTTCTACCAGATTCCATCTTTCACTTCATATATCTAAGCATTCTGAATTGCTGCTGATTCCTTGCAAACCCCATAGGCTCTCTTTCAACCCTAGGACATCAAGTGCACCATTTACTTACTTGAAACAATATGTCCCCATACAGAACACTTTCCTTATCACTGACCCAGCTAAAAATCACTCTTCTCACATCTGGACTACATCTTTGATTCCCCTGCTACATGCCTCTATGTTTCCCCTGCTACAGCACTCATCACACCTAATAGTGAACACATATTCATTGTTCGTCTTCTCAGCTACAATGTAAGTTCCCTGAGGGCGGGTATCTGATCTGTGTCATTTATTATCATAGTGCTTGAAACATAGTGCTGAGTACTTATGTGTTGAATGAGTAAATGGAACCTGCTTACTCCAAGGGAAGAGAAACTTAATAGGGTGAAGGGAACATTCAAAAACCATAAGGGGGAACATCAGAGATTTCATTACTTCCTCTACAGATAGTAGGCTGCTCAAAGCTGAGTTTGGTGTGAAAATGTGTATGGCTGGCAAGGCAGGGAAATGCAAGCATGTTATCCTGGCTGTGAAAAGGAGAAAAAGAAGAAAGCTGAAGTGATAAGAATGGAAAGGTTGTGGTATTGGGTTTCCAGGGAGTTAAGTAATATCACCAGTGAGAGATGATATTATTATTATTATTACATTATCTTCTGCAGATTTAAGACTAAATCCCATTCTATGAGACAAAAGAAGATTTGACAAGGTAAGCTTTCTTCTGGTTAGTCTCTTGCTCATCTAAGCAAAACCATATATGCTCCAGTTGAACTTACAGGACAGGAGGAACAGCTGCAAGTTTCACTTACTCAGAATTTGTCCCAGCTTCTCTTAGCACTGTACTATCAGAGATATGCTTGGTAATTAAAGCTGTTTTCCAAGGACTGTGGGGTGGGAGGAACTAATTCTTATCTTTTCATGTAAACACTCCAAAGGAACCACCCAATAGCATTCTGATGTGCATTTACATTTAAACTATCATTTTCATCTTCTAGTTTCAAATAACAGACTGAATGAATAGAAAAACCTAGGAAAAAATCAAAACTAAACAAGAAAATCATGGCTCAAATTTGATGTGCATGAAAATGCAGTATACTTATCGACAGATGAGTAAAACATATGGATTAAAACTAAATAAATAATAGGGGGAACAAATGTTAAAATAAATTTAGTAGATTGAAATGCTAGTGATCAATGAAAGGGAGGGGTAAGGGGTATGGTATGTATGAATTTTTTTCTGTTTTCTTTTCATTTCTTTTTCTGAATTGATGCAAATGTTCTAAGAAATGATCATGATGATGATATACAACTTTGTTATATTATGAGTTACTGATTATATATGTAGAATGGAATGATCATATGGTAAGAATGTGTTTGTATGTTGGTATGTTTAATAAATAAAATTAAAATTAAAAAATAATAATATTATGCCATTTGTGTATAACATAAAAACCTTATAACAGTAAAAAAAAATGTGGTATAATTTTGAGTAAGTGATTGAATGGAAGAAAAGATAAACCATTTGAAATAAAACTTCACCTTTCAAAATTGGGGGTATCAAGAGATAATACCTAAGTTTGATATATCAGGAAGTAGAGGAATACATCAGTGTGTTACTTAGAGTTATGGAGATCAATTCTAGAACTAAAAAAGCCTACAGTTCTAAGTTCTAGAACTAAAAAGGCCTAGCTGCCTTGCTTCGCAGAGAACCTAAAGAATCCAGTGGTAGACAGAACAAAAGTCTCCCTCCAATTTCTTAGCTCCTGATAAGGTACGAACATCATTAACATAGGAGCAATTTGATTAGACCAAGTTCATATGTCTTAGAAATAATTTTACAGGTAGAGTTGGGCAGAAAAAAGGGTGATAAAATGGTCATTCCAATCCCCAAAACGCTGGTCTTCAGAGACACTGAGAGGTCCTAGAATCCAGAGCTTCCAAGGGCCAGTGGACCCAAGGCAAACAGTGCTGCCACATCCAAAAGAGAGCTGCAAGGGGATAGGATGACTTTAGGATGGAGTTTACACTTACCTCCAAAAAACATGGAAGAGCCTCTAGACAATATGATCCTAATAAAGAAGATCTTTGCGTTTCTGTATGGGTAGAGTTTTTGTCACAGTCAATTCTTTTTTTCATGTTGGAGGCTAACTTCTATGAGATTATTGGGATGGGGGCTGACCAGTGTGAGGTATAATACCCTATTTGGAACAGAAATATCTTGAGGAGAATCTTATGTATATGTGCACCTTCCTCAGTGCCCTAGATGTACATGCCATGAAATCTTTACTAGTGAGCACCTGTTTAAGCTCAGTGGCAAGGTATACCACACTTCCTATCCTGTATGCTGCACTTGACCAACCTCCTAGACAAAGTGGAACTCACTCAACTTCTCAGCCAGCTTTGTCTTGGATAAACTTCTATTGGAGTTGCAGTCCCTTAGCCAGATTGTCATCCTCCTTCACCAACATGCCCCAGTCTAATAATACAAATATCTTAGATTATCTACTCATTCTGGAAATGCTGTTAGTGGCATGACAGCCTCAACTCCTATGGGGCCAAGAGCAAATTCTGGAGCCTTTTGGAAATTATAAGCTCTCAGGCTCTCTCTCTCTAGACTAGAACTTAATCAAGGGTTATGAAATATGTTTGCACTTGAAGACAGCAGATGTAAAAGACATCCAGAGGAAAATGGCAGTTTCTTTGTGTAAAAGAGTGGCTTCTTCCACCAAAATACTCAGGAAGAACTTCCTCCATTTATTCAAGATCAGTATTTTCCCGAGAGTCAAAAGCCATTGGTGAGTTCTAAAGGCAAGATAGAGGGTCAACAGAATGTACTTTTTTTAGATTGAAGTAAAATTGAAAAAATATAAAATTAACTATTTTAAAGTGAATGATTCAGTGGCATTTAGCACTTCCCCAATGTGTGCAACCACTACCTCTATCTAGTTTCAAAATATTTTCATCACTCCCACAAGAAACCCTTTAACCATTAAGCAGTTGTTCCCCAATCTCCAGCTCCTGGCAATGGTTAATCTGCATTCTGTCAAAGGGTTTACATAATCTTGGTATTTCATATAGATAGAATCATATAATATGTGTCCTTTTGTGCCTGGCTTCTTTCATTTAGCATAACGTTTTTGATGCTCATCCACACTGTAGCATGTATTAGTATGCCATTTTATCACTGACTTGTATTCCATTGTATGGACATACACATTTTTTAATCCATTCATCTACTGATGGGCATTTGGCTGTTTCCATTTCTGGCTACTGTGAATAATATGCCTATGAACATGTATGTACATGCATTTATTTGAGGACCTGTTTTAAATTCTCTTAGGTAAATACCCAAGAGTTGGACTGTCAGATATATGGTAATTCTATGTTTAATTTTTTGAGGAACCACCAATTGTTTTCCACAGCATGCAGTTGGCACTGTTTGTTCTTGGTTTTTATTTTGTTTTGACCATTCGGATATTTCTCTACATTAGTAAATGCTTAAGTTTAAATTAACTCTGTTATTATTTTATATTTTTATAGATACTACAAGGATAAATATTGTTTCATAAATGTTTTCAGTCATATATCATTTGTGTGTTTACACGTTTTGTTTCTACTGGTTTGTAATCCAATACCATTGCTGTGCAAGATGATGTTTGTGAAATACCATAGCTACATGTTTGTGAGACAGAACTTATCTACTCATTGTGACCAGGCCACAGAAAGACTTAGGTTAATGCACTCATGATCTTGTGTACAAAGTTCCTGGTCAATTTGGATGAAAGTTTATGGTTACTAAAACACCACTGGCATGGTCAGAATGACCAAACAAAAGGCATCACCTAAGAGAAGATGCGGGAATGTCCCAATATCAAGGAGTGGGGAGGGGTTCTCAAGGCAGAAGGCAGAATGTGGACAGAGAAGCAATAGGAAATTGGACATCTTGATCTTAGCTGCCTCTCCAAAGCATGTAAGAAATTCACATTTCTAAGAGACTCCTAAGAATGCACATGGGAGGGATCAGGTGGTGAGTTCTACCAGGTCCTAAAGAGTGTGGAGCAAAAGGCTTCATTAATGTCCAAGAGATACCTACAAAACTAATGGGAATGTAATTTCTGGTTAATTTTTCCTCACCTTACAGCTTGGATTTAAACAAAAAGATGGGCAGAATATGTTATAGAACTGTAACATGCATGAACTATGAAAGTGAAATTACAGAGAATAAATAGTTCATAGGTGAGGCTAAGCAACCCTAGAAATGGATTCCTCAGAAGCGTCAATAAGTGAGAACTAAAAAAATGTGGACCTGCTCCTATCCCCATGCTACACACCTAAGTTTAGCTTTGAATTGTATAAAACATTAAATTTTGTAAAACATTAAATTTTATAATTTAAAAGAAATAATCTATATCCTGGGAATTCTTACAAAATTCTTTCCCAGTTAGTTCATTATAAGACTTTATAGGAGGCTTTGCAAGCTCATAAATATGATTTTGTCACAAATTAAGACTGTTCTATCCATATAGTGTAATCTAGTTCCATGTGGCCAATGGAGAAAATTGAAAGCCTAAGAAATTACCTACAGGGACAACTAAACTGTTAAGAAAACCAGACGTTCCAGTTATCTAGTCAATGCAATGCCTAAATGTAGCATGGCCTCATGGGTCATCTAAATAACTATCAGAAGCTTTTTAGATGAGCTTGTTCTTAAAGAAATTGATAATGTGGATTGCTCAGGTTGTGACGGCTTTAAGTGTCTCTCAATGATGAATTAACCAACCAGAGGTAATAGATGGTGACCTGTGAGAACCAGCACTAGAGTCTTCTCTATCCACATCCCATCATTTGTGATCCGTGACCTTGTATCCACTCATTCTCTTTTTTTCTCTTTCTTCTCATTCCCTTCTTCTTCTTCATTAGCTGAGTTATTTAAAAGGCTTAAAAAGGCATAAACACCTAGTATTCAGTTGGAAGAGGATTTTCAACAGATGACTATGATTTCATTTCAAAGTATCCATTGGCATTAGTAGTTTGAAACAAGGTACAGGATCATACCCATTACACGTTATCATTGTATATTCATCTTCCTAGAAAGAGCATTTCTATTTTCAAGTCAAAGAAAATTTTTGCTATTTTGATAATGAATTTATAAAAGTGTTTTTTTGCTATTTTAATAATAACTTTATAAAGTGTTAAAAAGGTTGTCTCTGGGGATCTGGTTGGAGTTGGGATGGTGGACTGTTGCTATAAGGTATGATATTTTATACTGTGCATTTATTATCTTGATAAAATAAAAAACTCATTTTATCTTAATTCAACTAAATGAAGCTCTCATTAAACAAGATTTTCTTCCTTGGTTTTGAAGAGGCATATGATAATATAACAAGCTATTCATTAAAGAGCTGATATAACTAAAGTCTGGAGCCTAGTAAAGCTACAGACATTTTTCATATCTATTGCCATATTATTGTATAACAGTTTTTTTTTTTATTTTTCGTTGATTACACTGAGGAAAAACAAGCGTTCATTCCACATTACATTTTGATGTTCCATTTCTCATATATGCTCTTTTGAAAATTATCTACACTTCACCAGTCCTTGACTTTTATACACTCATTTCAAGATTTTCCCAGGAGTCTCAAATTCAGATCACCAAAGTCAATCTGCCAGCATTTTGCCTTACCATCCTGTGTGCGCCACCTAATGGTAAAATAGGTTCCAGCAGGCATAACGATCAAAAGATGGTCATGATGGACACAACTGATGCAATAGAAAAGTTGAGTTCTGTCTCCTGTCATTCGGGTCACTCCTCAGTTTCTAGGGATTCAAGGCTTTATGAAAATGGAGGGATATCTTTGTTTATAAAATGGCAGGGAAAATGTGTATTTTAGAATGAAAGTATAGGGAAAGAAACAGAAAAAAATCAAAGTGTGCCAAGTAATAAACGGATTGACCAGTTCCAGGAAAACCAACCACTAATTATTTATTTTAACAAAATGCTCTCTTGGAAACACCCAAATACTAAATGTTACAATAATTAAAATTATGCAATCCATCATGGAATAGTACTCTTTAAGCATAGCCACTGAATTGATAATGTTTCAAGGTAAAGCTGTGGGGAAAATTCTCTATAATACAGAAGTCTGGGGCTGGAAAGGCATAAAAATGACCTCAGGACTTAAATCCTTGTAATTGATTTCTAGAAAAATTTCTATTCCTTACCCAAATTTATCCATTGAGAACAGGATTTCTATTCCTTCATTCATTAACTATATTTTAGTAAACTACCACATGACAAACATTCTTCTAGGGGCTGAAGATAAGGCAGAAAACAAGGCAATTATGGATTTTTCTCTTTTGAACATTGTGACAGTGTAGGAAGACAGTAACAAAAACAAGTCTATCATAAAATCATAGTAAAATTTTAGATGGTGACAAGAGCTATCAAAAAAGTAAATCTGGGTATAATGGAATTATAGAATGATGGTGAGGATGGAGAGGACTATTTTAGATCTGGTGTTTGGGCAAGGCCTTTTTAAGGACATGGCCTCTGAGCTGTGCCCTCAGTGCTGGGAAGGAGTCTCCCATGACATGAGATAGGGAGCAAGATTCTAGGCAAAGGAAACAGCAAACCCGAATGTCCTAAAGCTGAACTGCATTTTCTGTGATTGAAGAATTGCAAGGAGGCCATCACTATGTCTAGAAATTTTTTAAAGTGGGGAGGGGAGTAGTAAGAGATGTGCATGAAAATGTAGGTAGCAACTGGGTTATATAGGGAACTGTATACCATAGTAATAAATGGTATTTTATTTTAAGAGTGAAACAAAGCTAAACCAACAAAGGAAAACTTAAGCAGATATGTGATATGAGCTAATATATATATATATATATATATATATATATATATATATATTTTTTTTTTTTTTTTTTTTTTTCCAAATTTCTTTGACTATCCTGTGAAGATTAGACTAAGGGAGCCAAATTGAGTACAGGGACACCAGTAAGAAGGCTATTACTGTTGTAGATATCACAGATGTTTACCGTTGGAAATGGGGTGAGAGCTGAGGGGAGGGTGGGAAGTGGTCAGATTCAGAATATATTTTTTAAGCTGGAGCCCAAACACCTTGATGATAGATTGGATTTGAGAGGGGAGAACAGGAAAGAAGCCAAGGTTAAAATCAAGGATTTGACCCATTAGGAGGGATTACTGGGAGGGAGAAGATTATTTAAGAGGAAAATGGGGGAGGGTGACAAGAGTTCTGTTTGGCCATGTAAAATCTGAGGGACTTCTTAGAAATTCTTGAGGTAATAACTATAATAAAGACTAATAAAAACTTGGGAGATCTTCCACCAATTAATTGTTGAACTTGTGTCATGACCAAAGACAGAATGTTAAGAACAAAGCTTTCACTTTCTTAGACTACTTCTACTCTACTGCTTTACTGAAGAACCACAGATTTCATGGAATTGAAGAAGCGTCCATTCATTCCTTCAGTATTTAGTGTGCCGCATACTATGCTGGTGCTCCCAGAACAAGAGCCAGAAAAGAACTTACTTTGTGGTGCAGAAAAAACCACAAGTTAAATGACTACACAAATGAATGACTAAAACCTATGCCGTGATGGGACGATGGCAGCATCTGATTTAGTCTAAAGTGCTGCGAGAGGCCCCTCAAGAAAAAGGTGTTTGAATTGAAGTGAGAAGCCTGAGTCACGATATGGAAAGCTGCAAGGAGAGCAGCAGAGCAGTTTTGCAGAGAGAGGAGTAAATCACTGCACAGGGCCTTCAGAGGAATGGACAAGGTTCAATAGGACTGAACCCAAAAGAGAAAGGGAAAATGAAGAAGGACATGAAATGCGAGAAGTAGGCAGGTGCCAGAATACCCATGGCCATAAGAAGAAGTTTAGGCTTTGGCCAAAGGACAGCGAGAAGTGGGAAATGACACGATCAAATATTCTCTTTAAAAGATTACTCTACTATACTAAGTGGGATAGATTTGAGGAGGGGTCAGAATTAGGTCCTTAGAAACACTATTCCTTAAAACAAGGTTATGCTTCCCAACAACTCTCTCCCTCAAACACACAGACATACACAGGAATACAATTCTGCAATTCAAAATAAAGGTGTTCATATGCCACTATATAAAATTTTATCTAATCTTCAAATGACCAACATACATGGGTATTAATATTAAAATAGCTTTTTTGTTCTTATTATTTTACTTTCTTTTGCATGTTTATGTGGTAGGGAGAGGAAATATGTCCTGATTTTCTGGTATCCTAAGCACATGGTTAGTCTACCTATTGGGTACACCATCATTGAGTAGAGGGAAACAGTGGTTCAGATGAGAGATGATGATGGCTTAGACAGGGTAGTGAAAACAAACTGTTTACGGAGGTAAATAGACAGGGATTAGTAATGAATTGATAATGGGAGTATGGAGGGAAGAGAAAGGGTCAGTGATGACCCCTCAGGCTAAAGTCTGGGCAGCTGAATGAACAGTGCTGTTCAAGAAGACAGGAATCAGGAGACGGGGACAGCGATTAGGAAGGATCCTTAAAGATGGTCTGCTCCATTGACAGTAAATGGAAGGCAGCAAGTGCTTCTCTTTTCTACTGTGGGCAATTCCCGATAGGACCTGTTTTCCATCCCAGATCAAGTACAAGCCCCATTTAATAAGTAAAGTTCCAGAAAATCATACCTTTCCAGAGAAAAGGCATTCTGAATTAATGAACATCCTTAAATCACGAGTTTGAAATTTAAAATTTAAATGAAAGCATTTAATCAAAATCTACATATCTGTATTATGGTCTATTATTTTCCTATAACTATAATTCAAGTCCTTCTTACTAGGATCCAAATCCAGAAGAACATTGGCAAGCCATCGGAAAAATAAAGATAAATCAATATAAAAAGAAAAGGTATTGTTTGAGTATAAATATCGATCAAAATATTCAAATGAATAGTTTCATGCTTCCATCTGCTGTCCTTCGAAGTCATGGATTGTAAATTAATCCTGGAGAGACCATCCAGCCCATCACTTTGAAGAAGAGGAAATGGAATTCCAGAGAGGTGAAACCTCTAGCTCACAGTCACAAAGCTCATTAGTGACATGACCAGAGCCTCTGGTTTCCAGATCACTAGGCTTTCCTACGGACTACGTGAGCAAATGCGCCCTCTCACCCTAACTCAAAGACAAATATGAAAAACTCAGGTAAAGTAGACTCAACTAGTTGGGGGCTAATTATTAGCAGTTATGTTTGTAGTTCCCTAAACAATGCTGTTTATCAAAAGACTTCCCTTGCCTCTTCCTATCATCCTTCCAGCACTCTCAGTCATTTTAATAGATTTGCCCCTTTATCTCACAATCAGTTTTTATGGTGGGGATGGGGGAGCATAATCAAATGACAGGTGAGGATTAGATTCTGTTTAAGAAAATTCTTCATGTACACAAACTTACAAAGAGATAAATTAGGGGAGATTATTCAAATAATAGCAGACTTTTTTTTATAGGTTTGCTTTTAATAGTGTACTCCATTAGAGCTTTCTAAATATTTATAGATCATTAAGTATTTGACTTGGAGATTGGGGGTGGAAAGAAAGAGTCTTAAAATTAGAGTGTTAAAATATTCAACTAACTGATGGCAAAGGAAATTTTTTAAAATGTTACTTACATTATATTGTAAAATGATTAAACATATAATCTTAGGTATCAAAATAATCTTTTGTGAATAGAAAATACTATTTGTTGGAAGGGAGGGTGACCAAAAATTGATTGATCCTTGCATTGGTTGCATCTCTAGCTTAACGGGTTTAAACGTAAATATAAGCATTGAAAGAACTATTGGATATGCCATCTGGGAACTTACTGAATGGCCATGTTTTCACTTTTAGGATCTTTTTTTGTTTTTACTCTGGCTGCTTCAAAATTCAAAGATAAGTTTTCAAATAAATACTGAATACAGTGATATGCTGATTTGATGATTCTTTTTATTAAGATTCCCTCTTAAGTGTTACATATATTCATGCTCAGAAACTCATGCTCCAAAAACTCCTACTCAGTAATACACTTGATTTTAAAATCACACTCCTTCTGCTTTTGGGTTTGTTGATCTTAACTGGCTAAAAGCTATCAAATATGATGAATGCTAGAGGTCAGAAGATTTACCAATGAGAATGTGAGGAGAAAAAAATTAACTTTGACTTCTTGATGTATGTTTCTTTTGATGATTTTTTAAATGCTTGGAACCTCGAAGGATCCAGCTGCTTCAAGAAACCAAACAGGAAAAGGGAATCCTTCTCCAGGAAGAAGAGGAGGCCCTGAAGTTTGGGAATACCTCCACACTTCAATGTCAAATAGATCAAAAAGCACTTGGAAACAAGGAAAGGAGAAGGCTAGTACAGAGGCTTGGAGGTCCAAATTAGAAGAAGGCAGGTCTGAACGAGAGAGGAAGTAAAAGTTAGTGGATATTTTATGCTCAAACATTATATACATATCCAAATATATTGTGGATATTTAATGCCCATTACAAGGCATGACAACTAAACACATCACCCTCTATTATATCTGGGGGAGAGGGAAGTGGGAGAGAATTGGAAAGAGAGAAAGAAAGGGAGAAGGGAAGGACAAGTGGAAGAAAGAAGAAGGAAAGGAAGGAGCGTGAAAAGGAAGGAAAAGGAAGAAAGAGATGAATGCTATAGAGGACATTTGGGGCAACTGGCATTATTTGAATGTGGACTTATATTAATTCATATCACTCTATCAATCTCTTAAATTTGATAATCACCAGTTATAAGAGAAAGTCTTTATTCATAAGGGATACATTTTGACTATTCAAGTGTAAAGGGTCAAGACATGTTCCTCTCCAATAGTTTAGAAAATAATAATAAATCGAAGTAAATAAAATTCATAAAGCAAAGATAGCAGAGATGTTAACAATTAATGGATCCAGGTGAAAGGTAAAGTGGTCATTGTATTATTCTTGCAGCTTCTGTGTAAGTTTGAATTTGCTCAAATAAAAAGTGAATGATGAAAGCATACAGCAGAGAGATGCCAAAGAGTTAAATAATACTCGCATTTTAAATATAAACTAGGGGCAGAAGAAAATTCACAATAAATACAAAGATGGATTTCTCTTGCTCTCTCTCCCCTCAGAGTATTTGAGATGTTTTGTAAAAAGACAGAAAAAATAAGGTTCTATTAATGCATTCAGACATAGGTGACAGAGGTATTGGCTAGAACTATTGAGTTGGGAGTTAGACTGTCTGGGTTCCAATTGTGACTGTTCTTTTCCTAGTTGCATGAGCTTGGGTAAATTATTAAATTACTCCATGCTTCAGTGTCCTCATCTGTAAAACATTAAGGTAATTGTGAGGATTAAATGGAATAATCCCCAATAAGTGTTTGGACTATACCTGGCATGTGGTAAGCATTCAATAAAGTTAAGTATTCTTATTTTTAATTTAAACTAAAACTAAAAAAAATCAATTAATCGAAACAATCATGGCTAAAACATATGAATAAAAGGCACACTACCTGGGATTTACTTAGATGTTAGAGATAAGTTTCAAATTTGGATCTGAACATCCTGAAAGCCAAAAAGAGAATGTGCACAAGTGCCTAAAATTAATTATGTGAAAAGGGATCCATTTTTTTCCCTAGCAATGAATTCTAAAATAATTTAGGAAGCACTGAGTATTCTATAAGAAACATCTTATAGATATATAAGAATAATATATAATAAATGAAAACTCAATAAGAAACAATTATGAAAGCAGCTTTGCTAAGAAGAGTTCAACTCTGTGTTATTCTTAGAGTAGAACTTGATGCAACAAGAGAAAATGTAGCATCTAAATGAGAAGCGAACAGCCGATATTTTGATTGGTCCTTCATAAATATCACCCTCATAGCAAGGCTTTGTTAAGAATCAAATAGCAGGCCATTAAAATTTTACTCTGACAAGAGTCAGGAATGGAGACGTTAGGTGGCATTTCTTGAAAGTGGATCCTTCCATTTAAGAGCAGGGCTGTGACTTGCATGGCCTAAGGGTGAGTGCCAATTTAAATGTGTATGTTAGGCACCTCTTGCATTATCCTAATCCTGGCCCTCTTTAGGAAAAGCAAGTAGTTCAAGAACAAGAACTCATAACATAAAAATTAGCCCCACTGCATTTCATAAAGTGTCAATTGATAGGAAGAGACAAAATAATGTCTCCCCTTCCTCCCCACTGAAAAAAATAAAATAAAACAAAATCCATTCAGAGGGCAGGCAGGACAGATGGTAGATCAAGAAAATCACCTTCTATTTAACGACTGTATTATAATAACAATTCATAATAATTATAGACCACTATTATATAAAATTCTTAATAGAGATCAGAAGACCACTGCAGCTCTACATTTCACTGTGAAGAGACTGTAACCCCATAAATGATGTGGATTTTTATGTATGCATTGTATTTCAACAAACATCTTTAAATATCAATACTTTTAACCTGAGGATCATAGCTTGGCTGGATGTTTTTCAAAAGCATTCAAGTGTAACAAAAGATTCCTACCACCACATAAAACCACATGATTCTCCAATCCAAGCCCTGAGAAAGGGGTATTTTATGGTTACTCTAATTGCCATCTTACTTGACATATTTAATTCAAGGGACAACATAGATGCAGGTTTAGATGATCTGAATTCTGTGACAAATCTGATACTCTAGAGTCTAGTCAGGAAGTGCAGGCTATCGAGGTCTCCCCTTTATAGTGAAGTGTCCCAAGACTCCAAGACTTTCCAGACATGCCTAGGCACGACTCCTGTAGTAAGCAAATTCTGGTTTGTATTTTTTGGTCCTAATGAGAAGATAAAGAAAATAAAGAACCACTGCAATAAAGAATTAAGTTTCAACAACTTTGGAAGGCAACAAATTTTTCTCAAAATAGACTGAGTCAAACCATCAGTATGCTCTGGGTTGAAAGCAGTAAAGATGATATCTTAAACATTTTAGATTTATTCCAGATTGCATTAGGATGAATTTTAATGGTGCCAAGAAATGTGTAATGATTTGTTATCCTCATATTTGTCCTGGGTAGCAATAAGGAACTACCAATTTAGTATTCCATTTTCAATAGATTAGCTTTTCAGCTAGAAATTTATATGAGTGTGTGTATGTGTGTGACTTTATGTGCTTGTTTGCTTTCATTTATTCAGAGCATTTCTAAATATTGCCATATGGTAATTGAGTTGTAATGTTGCAGCCACTTTGAAAGGAAGATAGAGTATGAAATGGGTCTCCAAGCAATTCAGCCCAGCCAATGTGGGCCACAAAGGGGAGGGAAGAGGAGGGAAATATTCTATTTACCATCTTTCCCCTTGGAAAAACGCCGTTTGTGGGGAGGTCAGAATCCTACACTCCAGTGCCAATCAAAATTAGAACAATCTATGCAAACGTCCTTTATGAGCCCAGAACAACTGTTAGAGAGCCGTAGAAATTGGGTGGATCAGCATGTATGTGGAATAAAGCAGCTGTGCCTAGTAGTTGCTTTACTCGGTTAACACTGTTAATGGCTCCAACACAGACAAAGCATGAGCCAGGGAAGCACCTTCCCTTTCTCACTTGAAATCCTCCTTCAGCCCCTAAGTGGCTCTTTTCTCATGCAGTGTAGCAGGGACATGAATCAGCAACCGAGGGTGTTAGAGGTGTGAGTTCTTCTCCGGGAGGCAGGGAGCTGGGCCTGGTTTTCTATCCTTTCCCACTCTTTACACCCTATCCCACTTCCAGAGAAGTTATGATGCTGTCTTTTGTTTAGCAGAAAGAATGGGGGAAAAGATACTGCCTTTTTTTTCTTTTATATTTAATTGTGCCTCCTTTCAGGTACATTCTTTATAGCTTGCTCACAACTGCTAAGTTCTCAGAAGGCCGACCGGCTTCAAAAGTTCCAGTTAGCTTAAAACAAACCAAAGCAAAACACAGAGCAGTCTTGCGCTTTTGAAATAAGCAATCACAACCAAGCAGAGAAACAGCAATCTAAAACCAACAGCTAGGGACAAGGGAGCGGCCAAGAAGCTGGGGTAGTCCAGGGCTTCTGTTCAGGCAAGACTTTTTGAAGACCCTTTTTGCATACACATCAATCATTCTGGGTGATAAAATGTCATCTGCAATAGAAGGCATTCTTCCAAGGCTTCTGCATTCTAATGAGTTCTGATCTCTGGGCTCAGAGCAGGTATGGAAATGTCCCTGCAAACCTAAGCTGATTCTTCTCTGTAGCTGCTGACAAATATTTCAGCTGGAAGACCTGATTAAGTGGTAATGGCTAACTGGCACCAAAAACCTTAATGCAACGTCTTGAAACAATCAGGAAAGCAGTGAGAATACTCCTTGCTTAACAAGGTAGCTGATACAGATCCGCGCCAAGATCTCTTTCCCAGGACCCTACACACCTCAAGTTATAACAGCCTTTAGCCGTTTATTTCCCTCCCTTGGCCTTTGAACAGGTCTCAGTCAACTGAAAAAGGTATTTGGTAAATGTGCCTCTAGCTTTTATCATCCCTACAAGGGCAATAAGGACCTAAAAAACTCTAATCCCCTGAGCAAAGTCATTTGGACAGGTGTCTGTCCATTTATATAGGAACATTCCACTAAAGGAAATAATGGCTATGAATAAAATGAGCGTGACAGAAGCAAGGATCATCTTTTCTCTCACCAGATGTATTTTTAGCAAAAGCACTCTCTACCCACTCACATTCAAACACGTTAACCTTGAAATCTATGACCTCGTGCTTTCTCTTTGAAATGAAAATGTAAAATGTTTGAGGGAATGTATTTGTGCCCCATTCTCTCTCCATATGCCTGTTTTTCTTTGTGCTTGTTTGCCTTCGCAACTCTTTCTTGGGTAATGCATTTAGAAGGCAAGAGCATTGACTTTGGAGCATTTTCAGGTCAGGGACTGTTTGCTTGCAGGGACCTAAGACCACTCACTCATGAGGAGTAGACCTACCAGGTTTAGTGTCTTGTTTTAGTGAATAAAACTACCTAAAATGATTATACAAGTAAAGAAGACTGGGTGGGCAATGGTGGCTCTGGCAGAATTCTTGCCTGTCATGCTGGGGACCTGGGTTCGATTCCTAGAGCCTGCCCATGCAAAAAGATAAAAAATAGAATTAAAGAAGACTAAAATCAGTCTAGGAAGATGAGCATGCCTTATGCTTAGATAAGCCCAAATTGAACTAACCAGATATCCTCAAATTTGCTCCTTCTCCTGGGTTTCCCATCTCTGCAGTCTACCCAACCACCTGCCACCTGCCCAAGTCATAAACCTGCTAGTCATTCTAGCTTTATCCTTCTCATTCACTTTCTACATTGAGTTATTCAATGGAACATATTTTACCTCCTGAATGTCTCACTGGAGTCCCTTCTGTGTCATCTGTAAAGTAGCACAGACTGTTATATTTGTATATCAGGCAGTGCTCCTACATATCACTGATAACTCGATTCAGGTTATCGAGTACCTACTATGTGGTCAGCACTGCTGCATGGGAAACAATACAAAACTCTTTCATTTTCCATATCTTTTTTTTCTTACAAGTCTTCAAGACAATTTTTCAGGACCAAGGCAGGTATCAGTATTGGGTTGATGAGAAAGCCGAACCTAGAGATAGTGAAAGACTGGACCAAAGTCCCCTAGTACATGGTGTTGTGGGCCAGGCTTGGCCTTCTCTTTTCTCAAACAACGCTAGATCTCTCCTATTGCAGAGCAAATTTCTGTTGCTATGACTATACTTTATGCCACACAATGTCCTATAGTATGCTCTTCTTTGTGTTTCAAATGGCTTCTAAGCACCGCATTATTTTTCTTATTAATTGCAACTCTTGGGTTTCTTCAGTCTTTATTCATTTTATTTTTTTCCTATTTGATGTACGTGGACTCTTCCACCCCCGCTCATGAAGTTTCAAATGAAGCAAAGAGTCAGCATCATTTCGTCTGATGTTCTGCTTCTGTGGCGTTATTGTTGATGCAGCAGCTCTCATAATCATAGTGCTTTACCCACCAAGAAAGCCTACATTTTACGTGCTTAATAAACTTCTAATCTAGTTCCCCATTAATCCTTCCAGCTACAAGAGGAGGAAGAGGTAATATATATGCATTATGATTTTCATTACCTGAATGGAAAAATTAATACAAATTTGATGTAATTTATTTAAGTGTATGATCTGCAGCCAAGGTGTCAGTCTGATTGGGGTATCATAAGTTTACTCTTGATATTTCATAATTGCGTACGTTTCTTCATTCTATTTCCCATTTTGACCAGGAGCTGGGAGGCAGAACTGACAGTGATCTAGAGCAGGAGACTGGCTGTTATATATGTACTCAGGAGGGCAGTTGGAAAATATCTGCAGAGGACTCACCTAAAAACCATAAATAATTACAATAAAAAGCACTATAAACTATTGTGGACTTGGGTCATTGTACTGAGATCTTTTATTTTCCTTCTCATTTATCCTTGTAATGCTCCCATGTGGTTAATCACTTTAGTTGAATATACAATTATTATACCAGAATACAAGTTCCCTGAAGGCAAGCACAATTTGGTTTTCTTTACCACTTTACCCCATACCTAGCAGTGTCTGTTACACAGTAAGTACTCAATAAATATTTGATGACTGAATAAACAAATTTATGAATGCCTACTTTGTGCAGGAGAGGAAGCAATAAGACATTGTCCATGCCAAGAAGCAGTTTATTCTTACAGGAAGTATGGGTTATTATTGCCCTTAGGTACAGGAATAAAGTCAAGATTTCAAGATTTAACTTAATATGTCCTAATTTCTAGTTTAATTACCTATCTTGTTTCTAGTACCCACATTTTAGAAATTATCAAAGGAGTAAACATCGAGCTTACAATGAAATTCAAAAAGATTCAGGAGCCTGAGTCTTAAAAAAAGGTGATTATAGTTGAATGCTATGCTGGAAAAAGGCAAACCTACTCCTTAAATCTTCTTTCTGTTCAACTCGGAAATATTCCTTTTCAGTCTAAGAACTAATCACTGATCCCTACACAATTAATTTTGCACCAGGAAACCTGGGGACAGATCAAGAGTCTCAAACACATTTGCAAAACTTTCTAGTTTAATCTAGAAAACCTCAGAAAGAAAAATATAATGGCAGAGACAAAAATCTACAGCAAGTAAGATACCCTTTGGGGGCATAATAACAAGTGGGTTACTGCTTGCAATTAAACATGACAAGGAAGGATAATTTAAAAATCCCTGTGTGCACTGAAAAACAAGCATCTCAAGATGTGGTAGCCATGCTGGGAATGAAGAAACATGCCAAATGAGTTTCTCTCCATTCACTTTTGTCTTCGGTAAGATTCTCTAAATCAGGGGTGATACACAAAACATTTAGTAATTGGTTCAACATAGGTACTGAGCAATCAGAACTTACTCTGGCCATATGCAAAACAAAGCAAAATAACAACCTGACCATTGGTTCTTGTGCTTCTTCTTAATTTCATTATCAGACCAATTTCCTGGCTCCCTACGCCAACTGGTAACCGTGGACAACTTCTTCTACTGTAATGAGGGTAGACTTCTGTCTCTAGTTACAGGGCCTGAGTTTTAGTCTTACTCTATGAGTTTTGTATATTTGGGCAAATCACTTCATTATTCTGTGCTTCACTTTCAACTTTTGTCAAATATGGAGATTGGGCTGGTGTTCCTCAACAAGATGTTATGAACACTAGGGAGCAAAGAGTGATTGCTGTGGTATAGGACAGTCCTACACTTGACAGGATGTTTAGCATCCATGGCCTCTGGGCACTAAATGGCAGTAGCACTCTGCAGTCATTGTGATGATCAAAATGCTCCACAAATTTCCATATTTGAAAAGGACTGGACTAAACAGTGTTAAAGGCCCTTTTCAGTGTTAATATTGCATTATTACTTGCATACACAGTAATAGTTTCATAGCAGTGAAATTTGCTTAACACTGAATTACCATCTTCTCTTGTTCTCCCTAATGGCAAGCTTACTGGTGCACTAGGTCAAACATTTTTGAATGGCACTTGATTCAGATATTAAGGGCATCTTGATAATGAGCAGCCTACAGTGAAGTGAATTACATGAGTAAATGAGTAGTTTATAGTGAAAAAAAAAAAAAAAAAAGAATTAGAGCCCCATCAGGTCAGGAGCCCAGCAAATCAGCAGTTCTAAACCTTTTAGGGCTGTATCAGTATTCAGTTACATGAAATAGATATTCAATAGAACCTCAAGGGAGGTACTATTTCTGCTTCTGTCACAAAGTTGGAGAATAAGAAGGTTGTTTCTGGAAGTACGGGTTTCAAGAACACCTTCTCATAACAGTGAACAAGGACCAGGAAACCACTGCCTTCACTGCCACAGCCACCACAGTGCTCCTTAGCTCCCGTGAGCCTCTCGACTGGTCCCTGAAAGGACGAAGCAGAAAAACCCAACATGACCACCAACACACTCACCAGCAGAAGACAGCCAAGACACCAGGAACATGCCCTCCCTCACTTCAGCTTTCCAAATCTCAGGCTAGTGCCCATACCTGGAAAAACTGAATGTACATCTGGTCCTAGCTTTAAGGGATTTGGATAAATGTAGATTTTAGCCATCTAGCCTCCACAATGCAGAAAGGTGCAACAGAAGAAGCTTGAAACCAATGCCAATCTACCCTATTCACCACAGACAGCATGGGCCTCCGTCATAATCTGATACAAGTCACGGACTGTCCCAGGAAGAGAAACCTCACCACACATAAAATCCTGCATAACTTTCATGGAATATACAGATCTCCAAAGACCAAAATGAACCCTAAGTTAAGAACCCTTACATGAGAACAGGGATTCCAAAACTTGGCATCTTCAACATTTTTCGACAGAAATTCTTGGTCATGGGAAGAAGCTGTCCTGAATATTGCAGAACGTTTGGCAGCATCTAGGTCCTCTACCATTGGATGCCAGAAGTTCTCCCCAGTCCACTACTGACAGTGCTAACAACAAAAATGTCTTTAGACATTACCAAATATCCTCTCAGGTACAAAAATCACCCCCAATTGCATCTTATTTAGCTCTAAAAGGTTAATGTGAACGCAGAACAATTGCAAGGGGAGCCTCTTTGCTCAATGTGGCTACATTAAATAAGCATCAAGAACATGGTAAGTAAAATGTGACAGGAATATACACATAACCAAGAGCATAGATGACAGCTTGAAGAAAGACTGATAAGGGAACTTAGTTATGTAATTAAAGAAGCAGAATATGGGATTTGGAGTCAGGAGGCCTGGTTTAAGTGTTAATTCCATTGCCTAATATGTGAACTTGGACAAGTCAGTTAGCCTCTCTGAGCCTCGATTTCTCTACCTATAAAACAGGGATTGTGGCAACACCTCTGTCATGAACTTACTGTTTAATTAATTCAGGCACTATAAACTTGGTAGTCCTCTTAGAATGTTAGTCTTAAGGATTGGTTTTATTTTAAAGTTTGTTTCCTCTTCTTCCTCTCTTTCTACAATGGCCACCCTGAGTCACTGGAACCAAGATTCTTTGATCACGTAGCTACCCAACCCCCAGCCTCCTACCTCAAAGAATGAAGTCAAGCTGCTCTGCTTTACTTTGATGTCTTCTGATCCACAAGGAAATCATATGAAGACTATTTCCATTTGGTAGTATTCTCAAGGATAAATTACAAATGTTAAACAGTTAAACCTTAGTAATTTTCATTTTCTTGAAAAGTTTTTTATTTTTTTGCATTGGAGGCTATTAAAGAAAACAATTATTGGGGACCAAAAAAAAAAAAATGTCCTGTCTCTGCCAAATTATAATCACTGCAATTGTTTCAGTCAATGGAAATGGTCCAAGAATTTGAAAAACACATCCTAGTGAAAACCCACAAAATGAAGTTGGCAATTTCTTCTTTTAGATTTTTTAAAAGATACCATAAACTAGAAAATAGAGTTTTTTTCTTGTTAATGAAATTCTCATCTTCCAGCAGCAACTATTACTTTTGCAAATCAATGCTTACTGCTAAAAAGAGAAAATTTAATGGATGAGCATTGTGATAAAAGCAAAGTCCCCTCAAAACAGATTTTAAAGGGAAATTACAATTCAGTAAATTCTCCTTCCTCTCTTATTCCATTTTCATTTCCATTCTCTGCTGTTGCTAACTACAAAAGCTAGATTTTCACTCCATTCTGTTCATCTTTGCAACATAGATAAGTAGACACAAAAGACTTTATGTTGTGGGAAAGAGGTTCTGACCCCTGGATCTAAAATATAATTTGGAGCCCTCCTATGCCAAGTTCATCCACCTCTGCAAACACATTGTAATGAAATATTGAAAGTATGATTAAATCTTAGTATAATCCATAGCTCTTCAAATTTATCTAGAGTTGCAAGGGTTTTCCCTTAGTTTAAGATTCAGCATAAAAGGGGAAATATTATCCACAGACAACAATAAAGTTCCTTTCCTATTAAAACAAACAAGTCAATAAAAAACAATCCCTGGAGTGCAAAGAAAATATACCTCCAGGGGAAATTTATCAAAGGCTATTCATAGAATTATATAATTTCACCAACATAAAATTATAAAATCCAGAACAGTATTTCCTAACCTGCGCTATACATAGTGTTACTTAATACATGTTCAAGGGGAAAAAAAGGTACTGGTATCAATTACCTTTGAAAAATACTAATTCCCTCTTAAAGGTTCATATTTTACACAGCATATTAAAGGATCTAAGAAGTTTGAAGTAAATAAATCATTTAAACTTTGTTTAACCCAGGGATTCCCAAACTTATTTGGGAATACAACGCCCACTCCCATTTTTGTTTTTTTCATTTTTCACAAAATGTCTTTTAGCATACCTCAGATTAAAGTTCTGCAGAGCATATAGAAAATGCTGATTGAGACTCTTGACCCACTATATCACCCACCACACCCCACCATATACGCACACACATACACACACACACAAATACACACCGATATCACCATTCCTCCTTCTGGAGGTACCGTTTTTCTCTTTCTAGTACAACCCTCCAAAACTAGTTTCCTCTTATCATCAAACACATTAATCTTATGTGTACATCTTAGAAACTGTTCTCGATTAAGAAGCAACTAGTCTAATCAACCAGTTGGAAATTCAAAGGCAAAAATGAGGGCTCTGGAATGAGAATGCCTAGATTCAAAGGACAGTTTCATAATTTACTAGCTGATTGACTTTGGGCAAGTTATTTGACCTCTCTAAGCCTTAATATTCTGCCCTGATAATATTCTGCCTATGATAATAGTGCATACTTCATTAGGTTACTGTGATGTTTAAATGAAATGACACAGGCATCAGAGTGACACATCAGTAAGGATTCAAAAACACTAAATAAATAAGCAAATTCATACATGAATGACAGAAATGAATCTCTATTGAAGCATTTTGCCTTCTGTGCTACAAATTTTCCTTTTAGATAAGGCAGTTTTATAAGTTCTTTGGGAAGAGACTTCGTAAGACTTGATAACAAGACCATCAAACAATACAGAGTTGGCCCATTTGTTAGTTTGCTAGCTGCCAGAATGTGATATATCAGAACTGAAATGGTTTTTAAAAAGGGAAAAATTTAGTAAGTTACAAGTCTACAGTTCTAAGGAAGTGAAAGTGTCCAAATTAAAGCACCAACAAGAGGTTACCTTCACTTAAGAAAGGCTGATTGATCTGGAACACCTCTTGTCAGCTGGGAAGTCACATGGCTGGCATCTGCTGTTCCCTTAACCCTGTGCTCCATTGCTTCTGTTCCTGTGGGGTTTTCTCACTTTGCTTCTCTGGGTCTGACTTTCATCTCTTGGCTTCCCTTGACTCTCTCCAGGTTCTAGCTAGCTTAACATCTCAGGGCAATATCTGCTGGGTTCCAAGCATCTCCAAACATCTGTGTCTCTGTTCTCTGAAGCAACTGTTTTACAAACATCCACATCTGTACTCTCTCTGTCACTCTGAAGCTTCTGTCATTTCTGTCAACTCCGACTCTGTCCAAAATGTTTCTTCTTTTGAGGATTCTGGTAAACTAATCAAGACCCACCCGGAATGGGTGGAGTCACATCTCCATCTAATCAAAGATCACACCCACAATTGGGTGTGCCACACCTCCTTGGAGATAATCTAATCAAAAGTTTCTGACCTACAGTACTGAATCAGGACTAAAGGAAATGGTTGCCTCTATAAGATTGAATCAGGATTAAAATATGGCTTTTCTGGGGTATATATTATTTTCAAACCAGCACAGCCCATCCCAACTCTCAGACCTCATCTCAATCTTCTCCCCTTTCTAGTTCTCTGGACCCTACTTCATGGGCCTCTTCAGTTCTTTAGATGTGCTACTCGCTGTCTTGCCTAGACTTTCACACAGACTATTCTCTCTACCTGAAACATTCTTCTCCACCCCTATTTTACTCCAAAATATTCAAGATTTCAGATTAAATGCCACTTCTTCTAGGAAGCTTGCCTGATCTACCTCTCCATACTTTAGTTACCTAAACTACGGTACGTTACCTCTCCATAGTTTGGTTACCCCATGTTCTCCCCCTATAATAATACCCATCACACTTTATTGTAAAGTTATCTGCCTCCTCAGCCTTACTTAGGGGACTGAGTCTATCTGTTTTCTACTCTCTCCCTGGAATTTATCACAGAATAGAAACACTGGTTGTTTTATGAATAAATGGCTGGGGTGAGAACTCTCACCCAACACTTCAATCTCATCCATGATGAGGTCATCTAGTCACTGGGCTGACTTCCAGTAGTGCTCTATATGGCTTTATTAGATATGTAATATATAGCTAATTCTACCCCTTGATCCCCTTTCTGAGGCACAGTAGCCACCGAGCTAGGGTAAGAGAAGTGGATAATTCATAAAGAAAACTTTTTTAAAAGACAGCATGGTGTTCTAGTTTGCAAGCTGCTGGAATATGATATACCAGAAATAGAACAGTTTTTGAAAGGGGGAATTTATTAAGTTGCAAGTTTACAGTTCTAAGTCTGTGACAATACCCATATTAAAGCAAGGCTATAGAAATGTCCAATCTAAGGCATCCAGGGAAAGATACCTTGGTTCAAGAAGGCCAATGAAATTCAGGGTTTCTCAAATGGAAAGGCACATTTTGAACATGGCGATGTCTGCTAGTTTTCTCTCCAGGCTTCTTGTTTCATGAAGCTCCTCCGGGGGCATTTTCCTTCTTCATCTCCAAGGGTCTCTGGCCGTGTGGGATCTCGTGGTTCTTGGGCTTTCTCCTCTCATGACTCTCTCACTTCAAAATGCTTTCTCTTTAAAGGATTCCAGTAAACTAATCAAGGCATACCTGGAATGGGTGGAGTCATATCTCCCTCTAATCAAAAGTTAACACCCACAATTAGGTGAGTCACATTTCCATGGAGAAAATCTAATCAAATTTCCAACCTGCAGTGCTGAATAGGGATTAAAAGAAATGGCCACTCCCACAAGATGGATTAAGATTAAAACATGGCTTTTCTAGGGTACATAATCCTTTCAAATCAATATACATGGTAATTTAGTAGTTATGCTAAATCAAAATACTGCAGGATCAGGGAGTTACCACAATGGTTGGTGGCTCTAGACCATGCTGCCTCTATCACAATCTACCCCAACAAAATGGATGTCCCTATACTACCCCAAAAGGGAAGTATAAAAAGCTCTCTTAACCTCGATCCTGAGACAAACTGTTGAGACCCCAACACATGCATCCAACAGCTTCAACTACCTGGATCTGCAGCTTTCCAGTCACAGCCAGGGAAAATGGATGGACAACCCAGGTATAAGGTGGATAAAAAGAAGGGTGTGGTTTTGGAAGCAGTGGACTGGATGGTGCAGGAGAACAGAGGGCTGTGTACGGTGATTATAAATCCTGGTTTGCCCTGGAGAAACCCCATTCATTCATGTTGTCCTGATGTAATTCTTAAGAACATTGCTTTTCATTCTCAAAAATGTCCCAGATTGGCTGAAAAATTATATGGTTGTCCTAGGCCAGAGTTTCTCAACCTCAGTACTATTGACACTTTGGTTCAGGTCAGTCTCTGCAGAGGATGCCACGTGGACAGGATGTTTGGCAACATTTCCGGCCTCTCCCCACTAGATTCCAATAGCACCTTCCCCACAGTGTGACAAGTAAAAATGTCTCCAGATATAGCCAAATGTTCCCTGGGGGTAAAATCACTCCCTCTCTCCCCTCTTTCCAATTAAGAGCCACTGCCCTAAGCATGAGCAATGTAGGGGCTGTGAGAGAGAAGTCAGCAGGATTTACAATTGCACAAATGAAAGATAGTCAAGTGACTGATGCAGAGAATGAAGAATAATGCACCCTACCCTACTCCTCTAAGAGCTGAAATCTTTGAGTAATGGATGGAAGGCACTGAATAGAATAATATTGTCAATCTCAAATGTTCACTGCAATAATCAGGGTCCATAATTATAGACAACAGAACCTGCTCTAGCCAGTGCAGGCAGAAAAGGATTTGTTAAGGTTATATCTAATTTATAGAACCACTGAGGAGGAAGACAAATTGTAAAAATAGACTCTAGACTGAGCTTCCATGAATAAGTCCTCAAACCAAATGGAATGCCTAGGTTGCTAAAGGACATGCTTCCTTTTCCATGATTAGGAAGTTGTAGGATCAGGGAGCTGCTGCAATGGTTGATGGCTCTACACCATACCACCTCTGTCACATGCAATTCCAGCAAAATTGATGTCCCCATCCAGACTTTCTGCTGTGCAACTCCATGCTCCCAGAATGGTGTTGGGATGGGTACTGAATATGCCCTTCCATGATATCTTGCATGCCAGTTGACAGTGACTCTCTTTGGATTTAAACAGATTAATTAAACCCCTCATAAACAACACTTAGCATATGCTTCGGAACTCTGGGTATGATGTGATCAGCTAGCATTATCTTATTTTTCTTACACTGATAGGCTATATTATCCTATTCTTGCATTGCTAAAGATATTTTAGAAGGTCATATGTCATTTACTTTAATTTTTTCCACTGCATGTGTTGGAGGAGTATCTTATAGAAAAAAAAATCATCACTATAGTCTTCTATCAGTATGCATATTACTTTATTGCCCTTATTTCTATATTGTCGTTTTCACTTTTACTAGACATGAGTTCTGTATCCTGCTTCATTGTTCTTTGTGTCCTTAAGGCCTAATAAAGTGCTTGGAGTGGTGTAGGGGCAGAGTAAATGTATTAAGAATTAATTAATTAGTTGCAACCTATTATTAATTGATCATGTTCAGGGACATTGCATTCTGTCAACCCTGTCCACAATCTGAACGTGAATTTCTATCTAAACTTCCAAGTTCAAAGAAATATTCAGATTTTCCTTTTCGTGGAGCAGCTCCATAAAATTCACCACTATTCATACCAAAATAGGAAAAGTCAAGAAAACAATGAAAAACAACCTAAGACTAATGCAATATTTATCCCAAACCTCTACTTACGTAAATTGGAAGAACAACCAGTCTATCAGAAGATGTTAAACAAGCTCCAAGTGCTCCAGGCCCAACCAGGTGATCTCTAGGATGGGCAAGAAGCAAACAAAAATCATTCTTCTTGTCAATGAGGATAAGCTATAGTTGAGGAGACAATACTAACACCCAATACACAATCCAGGAACAGCTTAAGGTATATTCTGGATACTCATGCAGTACATTTCAGAGGAGCAAGAAACATGGGCTACAGCTGCCAGGGAAGCTTCTGGAGGAGGTAGCCCTTAAACCAGGCTTTATAAATTAGGTATAGTGGGTTTTGAGGAAAAGATATGTCAAGAAATGAACATGTCATGCATGGAGGATGGTATGAGGTCCAGCTAGTAAATAAGGATAGATCAATTTGAGAGCTTTATGAGTTAAACTGAGAAGTCTGGATTTGTTGCTTTGGGAAGAAAGGAACTGATGCTGGTTCTTGAGCTGCCAGTAGGATGAAAGCAAGATGGTTATGGAGGGTAAGGGAAAGCCTGGTTCCAAGCATCAGCTGGGAATAAAGAAATGAGAATTAAGATAAGAATGGTGATAATTGTTTTGGAGAAAGATAAATAGGATCTGTGGGAACTGTGAGAAGGAAGAAACCATAGGAGCTGATTAGTTGCTTTATCAGAGAGGATGGAGGAAAAGGAGGGAGGAGAAGAAACTGGGAGTTATGAATAAAAAGGAAGATGCTGAGATGACTCAGAAGCACTAATCTTGGCTGATCCAGAAGAAAGTAATGGGTGCAGGAGGAAGGAGATCATACCATCACCTCATTAGCTAAAGAAGGGCAAAATTAAACAAACATCCAGACTCAGAAAAGGGAACCTCCCATGACTGAATCCCTCCTTTGGCTATGCATTTAGTATCTACTACTTAATGCTTGCAACAACCCTATGAAGTTTATCACTTCCATTTTAAAAATGAGGAAACTAAGCTACAGGACATGAAGCTCATTCTCAATATCATACAATCCCTATCAGAAGGGGAGAAATTTGGATTCAGGTCTCTCTGACCATGCACCATGCTCCCAACTACTCCAGCTCCTTGTAGAAGCAATGTCTGTGATGCCGAAGACATCGATGTTCAATTTCTGATCTGAAGCAGCAAGTTTAGATGGAGTAAGTGGGAAAACAAAGAAATCCTCATTTTAGAATATGAATGATACACAGACTTACTTCATGTTCATCAGGTTGAAAATGGAATGGAGTGGGATGAACACTTCCTAGGTATGCAATGTAGTCAGTTATTATATTGCTTCTGTTAGTGGTGGTTGTGGTTGTGGGAAGTATGAAAAGGCTGGTGAACAGATTTTTACAATGTTACAAAGAGAAGATAGAGTGAGTGAGGGATGGCTCAGCCTTGGAAAGTTCCTATGTGACACAGGAATGTCAAAAATCAAGACACACTCTCTGGCTTCTGTCTTACCCCTCTCATCCAACACAGCTACTTTGATTAAGATCTGAATCTCTATATAAACTGAGGATAACATTGACTAATTTTCACAGATATAATTATATGCACTGTCTCTCCAGAATTTGAAAATATAAAAGCAGTTATGAGTTGCAGAGGGATCTGTAGAATATCCAGCTAGATAAGGTAGGGATATGATGGAAGCTGAAAGGAAGTGAGATAAAAATGAGATTGAATGTGAGAACGTAAGTCAGATCTAGCCAGCATAACATAAAATTACCCATCCTTGAATGGGAAACTTCAGCTCCATGGAATATTGGTAGCAATCTGAGCTGTGGTTTGAGGGATCCATACCCCAGCAGGCTCTTATCTATTTAACACATTCTAGACAAGTAGGTAAATAAATATAAGATAAGATTAGGCTATGAATCTTTCTTCTTTGGTCCTTGGTCTTAAAATAAAACCTTAGGGAAAGGGGAAAGTAAGTACCATTATTGATGTCTTTGTATTAGGGACTGTTTAGTGTGTGTGTAATCATTTTATGCTCACAACAGCCTGCATGGATGGTGTTTCAGAAAATTATGCTGAGAAATGATTTTGTGTTTATTCTCCTGTTCTAAGAAGGTATCCATAACCTCAGAGACCTCTTACTTCACTAGATAATTGTTGCAGAATCTAAAGCATTTATTGATGAAAAACAACACTTGTTCTTTGCATTCTGATTTCCAGAAAACTGGGAAATTTGAGAAAAAAGGAAGAATAGTAATAGAGATGGGAAGAGAAATTTACCCAGGAGAGACAAGTTCCCAAGTTCCAGGTAAAGTGGGAATTTACAACCTACTCCCACTTAGCAGCCTGGGGAGGAAGTGAATCCCAGGACCCTTGACCTGATTGCACCACTGTGTCAGTTTGAAAGGATGTAGGTACCCTAGCAAAGCCTTGTTTTAGTCCTAATTCCATTTTGCAAAGGGAGCTGTTTCTTCTAATCCCTATCCAGTACTGTATGTTTGAAACTGAAATCAGATCATCTTCCTGGAGATGGGACGCAATCAAGAGTGGTTGTTAAACTGGATTAGGTGGAGATTTGCCTTCACCAATTTGGGTGGGTCTTAATTAGTTTACTGGAATCCTATAAAAGAGGAAACATTTTGGAGAATGTGGGAGATTTTGAGAGAGCAGGATGATGTAGCCATAGAAGCAGAGAGCCCACCAGCCAGTGACCTTTGGAGATGAAGAAGGAAAATGCCTCCTGGAGCTTCATCAAACAGGAAGCCAGGAGAGAAAGCAAAAATCCTCAACAAATTTTTAGCAAATCGAATCCAGCAACACCATAAAAGAAATATATATCATGACCAAGTAGGATTCATCCCAGGTAAGCAAGGATGGTATAACATAAGAAAACCAATTAATGTAATACACCATAACAACAAATCAAAGCAAAAAAAAACCACATGATCATCTCAATTGATGCAGAAAAGGAATTTGACAAAAGTCAACCATACTTTCCTGTTGAAAACACTTCAAAGGATAGGAATAGAAGGGAATTTCCTCAAAATGGTAAAGGGAATATATGAAAAAACCACAGCTAACATCATCCTCAATGGGGAAAAACTGAAAACTTTTCCCCTAGGATCAGGAACAAGGCAAGGATGTCCACTATCACCATTGTTATTCAACATTGTGTTGGAAGTTCTACCCAGAGCAATTAGAAAAGGAAATGAAATACAAGGCATCAAAACTGGAAAGGAAGAAGTAAAATTCTCATTGTTTGCAGATGATATGATACTATATGTCGAAAACCCTGAAAAATCCACAGCAAAACTACCAGAGCTAATAAATGAGTACAGCAAAGTAGCAGGTTACAAGATAACACTCAAAAATCTGTAGTGTTTCTATACACTAGTAATGAACAAGAAAAGAATTCCATTTACAATTGCAACCAAAAGAATAAAATATTTAGGAATAAATTTAACTAAAGAGACAAAAGACCTATACAAAGAAAACTACAAGAAATTGTTAAAAGAAATCACAGAAGACCTAAATAGATGGAAGGGCATACTGTGTTCATGGATTGGAAGACTAAATATAGTTAAGATGTCAATTCTACCTAAATTGATTTACAGATTCAACGCAATACCAATTAAAATCCCCAAAACTTAGTTTTCAGAAATAGAAAAACCAATAACCAAATTTATCGGGAAGGGCAGGGTGCCCCGAATAGCTAAAAGTATCCTAAGAAAAAATGAAGTTGGAGGTCTCATGCTACCTGACTTTAAGGTGTATTACGAAGCTACAGTGGTCAAAACAGCATGGTACTGGCATAAACATAGATATACTGACTAATAGAATAGAATAGAGTGTTCAGATATAGACCCTTTCATCTATGGACAACTGATCTATGAAAAGGCAGTCAAGCCAACTCACCTGGGACAGAACAGTCTCTTCAATAAATGGTGCCTAGAGAATTGGATATCCATATGCAAAAGAATGAAAGAGGATCCGTATCTCACACCCTATACAAAAGTTAACTCAAAATGGATCAAAGACCTAAACATTAGATCTAAGACCATAAAACTGTTAGAAGAAACTGTAGAGAAATATCTTATAAATCTTACACTAGGAGGCGGTTTCCTAGACCTTATACCCAAAGCAAGAGAATTGAAGAGAGAAAGAAATAGGAACTCCTCAAAATTAAACACTTTTGTGCATCAAAGAACTTTGTCAAGAAAGTAAAACGACAGTCTACACAATGGGAAACAATATTTGGAAATGATATATCAGATAAAGGTCTATATATCCAGAATATATAAAGAGATTGTTCAACTCAACACCAAAAAGACAGACAACCCAATTACAAAATGGGCAAAAGACATGAACAGACACTTCTCAGAAGAGGAAATACAAATGGCCAAAAGGCACATGAAGAGATGCTCAACTTCCCCGGCTATTAGAGAAATGCAAATTACAACCACAATGAGATATCATCTCACACCCACCAGAATGGCCATTGTCAATAAAACAGAAAATGACAAGTGCTATGACAAGTGCTAGAGAGGATGTGGAGAAAGAGGCACACTTATCCATTGTTGGTGGGAATGTCAAATAGTGCAACCGCTGTGGCGGTTCCTCAAAGAGCTAAATATAGAATTACCATATGACCCAGCAATACCATTGCTAGGCATCTACTCAGAGGACATGAGGGCAAGGACACAGACCTTTGCACACCAATGTTTATAGCAGAGACCATCAGGAGATAGAAATAGGTTAAGATATTGGATAATTGGAACTGAAGAGATACAGATTGTGCAACAGGACTGATTATAAAAACTCAGAAATGGATAGCACAATACTACCTAACTGTAATACAATTGTGTTAAAACACTGAATGAAACTGAATGTGAGAATGATAGAGAGAGGAGGGCTGAGGACACAAATGAAATCATAAAGAAAGATAGGCGATAAAGACTGAGATGATATAATTTAGGAATGCCTAGAGTATATAGTGATAGCGACTAAATGTACAAATTTTAAAAATGTTTTTGCATGAGGAAGAACATAGGAATGTCATTATGTAGGGTGCTGAAAATAGACACTAATCAATATTTTAAAATTTTAACGTATGTGTGAGACGAAAGCAAAAACTGTTTACTTGGTACAAAATTTATATTTTGACTAGTGCATTTCCTAATATAACTTATGTAGACAGCTTAATTGAACACCATAAGACCATGGAACCTCGAGTAGGACATGAGATTTTGTTGGTTTGTCCAGAGTAATGCCCCGATAAATCTCAGAGTGATTTGAACAGTGAATAAAAAAGTATTTGCAAAGTCCCCTTTGGGGAATGGTAAGAAAGGGGGAAAATTCAACTTCCACAAGTTGAGTTCTTGATATTCTCACAAGCAGTGTGGACAATCAAAGCTATAGGCTGAGCCCCCAATCTTGGGGCTTGCTCATATGAAACTTAACCCCATAAAGGATAGGTCAAGCCTACTTAAAATTAGGCCTAAGAGTCACCTCCAAGAGAACCTCTTTTGTTGCTCAGATGTGGCCTCTCTCTCCAGCCAACACAACAAGCAAACTCACCACACTCCTCCTGTCTATGTGGGACATGTTTCCCAGGGGTGTGGACCTTCCTGGCAATGTGGGACAGAAATCCTAGAATGAGCTGAGATTTAGCATCAAGGGATTGAGAAAAACCCTAAAATGAGCTGAGACTTAGCATCAAGGAATGGAGAATACCTTCTCGACCAAAAGGGGGAAGAGTGAAATGAGAAAAAATAAAGTATCAATGGCTGAGAGATTCCAAACAGAGTCGAGAGGTTATCCTGGAGGTTATTCTTACACATTAAATAGATATCACCTTGTTAGTCAAGATGTAATGGAGAGGCTGGAGGGAACTGCCTGAAAATGTACAGCTGTGTTCCAGTAGCCATGTTTCTTCAAGATGATTGTATAATGATATAGCTTTCACAATGTGACTGTGTAATTGTAAAAACCTTGTGTCTGATGCTCCTCTTATCTACCTTATCAACAGATGAGTGAAACATATGGAATAAAAATAAATAATAGGGGGAATAAATGTTAAAATAAATTTAGATTGATATACTAGTGATCAATGAAAGGGAGGGGTAAGGGGTATGGTATGTATGATTTTTTTTTCTGTTTTCTTTTTATTTCCTTTTCTGAATAGATGCAAATGTTCCAAGAAATGATCATGATGATGATATTGTGAATCAATATTGTGATATTGATTCACAATATCATCACATATGCAACTATGTGATGATATTGTGAATTACCGATTATATGTATAGATGGAATGATCAAAAGTTAAGAATGTTTGCGTTTGTTTGGTGTTTTTTGTTATTTAAAAAATTTTTACATTAAAAAAAAGAATAAAAGGGTCTGCTCATAATCATTTGACAGGTAAGAGGTATAAACTGGGATTGCTCAAGTAAACTTGATATGTGTTTGCCCCAGCAATAAGATATCAGCAGAGACCCATCTCCAGACTGAAGATTAGAGACACTTTTCCCATTTGGCAAGATTAGAGGCTTTTCCCATAAGTCTTCCACCTTTAAGTTTTTCACAGTTTTAGCACAGGGAGCTCCTACGCTGTTTGAGAATAAATTTTCCATGAGCCAGGTAGGAGCAAGCTTAGAAGCAGATTTAAAGAAAACAAGAAGGCATGACTTTTTTGTAATCACAGAGGTACTTGGATCATCATTTTGAGGATGCACCTTAGAGAAGAACAGTTTGCCCATAGTCCTACAAGTACTAAATGACAGAGTTGGGATCCAAATTCTTGATTTTGTAACTTCTGTGTACTTCCCCATTCAATGTTCATAACAGCATCCTGTTTCCTGGAGATGTCATGCCAGGATACTAAGAAAAAATTCTGAATATAGACATCTCAAGACATATGGGGTACAGCAGTGCCAGGAGATCAATGTCAAGCAATATCCATAGTTAAGAGGGACTAGTGCTGTATGTAAGCAGCAGAATCCAGCAGGATGGGATATTATCAGGCACACGAATTCTCTGTCCCTCAGTGCCCTTCAACTGACAGCTGAGGAAGTGGGAAAAGCCCAGACTTTGAAGTAGTATATCCTTTATTTTAATCATTGCTCTGCCACTTTGTGTTTTTTGATTATGGGATAGTCATCTACTCTTTCTGAACCTCAAAATTCTTATCTAAAGTAGGAATAATTATACCTATTTGTCAGGGCTCAGGGACAGTGTGAGGATGCAGTGATTAAACATATATAAAACAGCCTAACACAGTATCACAGTACATTAGATACTCCCTGTTCCCGTTCTTTTTGTCCAGTAGCATCTGATAAGAGAACTGCTTTCCAGGACAATAACTACCTTTCCTGCTATCAGATGCTGCCATAAGGACTAGCCCTGGTTGTTAATTTCTTGGCCCTGGAAGAGGTGGAAGGTTGACAGAGGAAGGTAGTGGATTATTTTTCCAATTTGGTTTTAGACTCATGGCCCATAGATAAAATGGAGCTTTGTGCAAAGAGAACACATTAAAATAGCATGTTCTCTGATGTGGGATAAAGCTAGGTCATGCTATCTGAAGGAGTCTCCAGATTCTGAAATTCAAACCTCCTCTCATCTTCCTCACAATTATCCTGGTGGCTGTGTGTTATGGAAAACTATCATTATAACATTCATCCATCTCTGTCCCCAAAACTCCCAAGGCCAACTGAAAGCTCCCTGGCAAGGCACTAATGGAAAGGACATTAAGTTTGGGGTCCAGAAGTTGGAAACGTGAGGCTTGGTGAAGACCCAAAAAGACAACAATTGGGAGCCTCTCTCATTTGAAGCTATTTCCATTGAAGGGATATCTTTACCACAATAGTTCTCCAGAGCTAACTAATAAACTCTGTATAAAAGAATCAGTCTCCACATGTACGATGCCTATTGATTCAATTGGTAATTCATTAAAAGGTTCAATTAAGGGTGAGGAGGCAAAGAACGCTAAGCTGAGTCTAAACAGTGGGAAAATCCTGATCCAAAAATGTGAAGCTGGAATTTTCAGCCCTCCTAAAGTTTGATAAGGATCAGAATGTAAGAGATCTAATCAATTATGTCATTAAGACAGTCATGAAAGGGAAAAGAGAAGAAAAGAAACACAATAAAAAATTATTGACAATCATAAAAAGTATATGAAGAAGGTGGTATTTTCACAGTTCTTCTAAAAAATATCCTGTACCTTTCTCCCTCAATGTCCATATTACCTTTTTTTTTTAGTTATAGGCATCCAATTTCAGCTATTAACCTTCATCATTCTATTTGTTCAAAACATGTGCTTTTACTTTAGACCTTGTGGTAGAACTGAAGAATAGTGGACAAAAATAGACTTGGTCTTGTTCTCAAAAGGTTCAAATTCTAATCAGAAAGACAGACATTAATCAAATAATTGCCCTCATTAATGTTTGATTACAAAGATATATAAGTGTTCTGAATGAAGATAAGAGGGGAAATTGATCTACACGGTGGGGCATCACTGAAGGACTTCCTGAGAAAGTGACTCATGAGGTAATATCAAAAATATGGGTGGTTAAGCAAAGGTATCTCAAAAGGAGAATGTGTGAGAAGGAAATCAAATAACTCACCAAACTGAAAAGAAAGATAGAAAAATAAGCTAAAAAAAACATGAAGAATCAAGGAAAGTGGGCAGCAGAAATTCTGGACCTGCTGCCGTGCACCTGACCATTACTGCTCCATGGTGCAGCCACTGAGGCCAGCAACTGAGCCTCATTATTCTAGTCTTCTGTCATTAACTCAAGATTCAAAGTCTGGGCTGGGGAAAACGCAGATGTACAAGTCTGATCAGATGCCCAGGCATGCCAGAGCTGCCAAGGGACAAGAAAGAGGTACTCCTCCTTTAGAACCAACAAGTAGGATCCCCCCAAATAGGGATGGTGTTGGAATACAGGACAGCAAAAAAAGAAACAAGGTCTCCTATGGGAGCACAGGAAACTAGAGCAATGCCGAGCATGAAAACAGCAGCAGGGGGGCCAGGTGCCTGAAACATAAAGAGTGAATGGAAGAGAGAGAGGAATCCACAAGGCTGGAAACCTAGGCAGAGTGGTACTGATCCAGGGTCTTATAGGCCATATCAGGATTTGGGCCTTTAGCTTGCAGCAATAAGAAGTTATCAAGGAATGTTTAAGCAGGGGAGAGGCATATACAATTGCATTTTGGAAAGATAATTCAGAGTACTGTGTAGAGAACAGATTGGGACAGGCGGACACAGGAACAGATGGAGATTCGGTGCAGTAGATGCTGTGGTATTCCTCCTAGGTCCTCTGTTCAGGACTGAGGCACATTCCTCCAGCTCCAGGACTATTGGTACTGGCAACTCACTGTTGACTCCATCTCTGAGAATTAGCTTTGACTGAAAGAAGCTGCCAGTCCCAAGGCTATGGCCCTCCTTGGGGGCAGCTGGCTTTGGATAACTGCTCAAT